>NC_081439.1:71363248-71584745 GCF_949786415.1 Peromyscus eremicus
TTTGCCATGAGGCAATGAAAGTTTTACCTTATCATTTGTTCAATATCTTCATAAGTAGGCTAGAAAAAAATGGTGTTCTACTGGGGCATTTTATAACCTTCAAATATTCAAATACTTAATGATTATAAAAGTAGAATTATACATTTTACAACCATGCATCTCCTCCAAAACATCTCTCCATATGTGATGTACATAAGTTGCTCCCTGCCATAATTATTTGCAAAAAGGTCATTAGTCTTGATTACACAATATATTTTTTTTCTTTTTAAAGATAGTCAGTGGCTATATTCCTGACATTGCTAATTGTGGAATTTAAAATAAGGTAGTAATTTAAACTGTCTGGAAATCTTTATTAAAATAATTAGAGTTCACCAGCATAGTACTGTTATAAATTATGCACTGGGATTATTTAAAGCAGATTTATGTTACATGTAAAACAAAATTTCCCACAAGGATTTTAAGCATATTGATCATGTTCTTCAGATTTTTGCAAAAAGGAGGATAGAGTGTACATAGTTAAAGGGATATGCAAACTTTGTTACAGAGATTTTATAGCTTTGAAGCCTTGTTTCCCTAGTATGTCAAATTGGAGTGAGTTAAACCTCTATGAAAAAAATCTAGAAATCTCAATAAGCAAATGCCAATTCCCTTCCATGCTTTCATTTTAAAATGTTACAAGCAGAAATTATTCAGACCTATGTTAAAGATGTGAGAAAGCCTGTATTCTGGTTTATTGTAATGGGGACAAGACTTTTGCAATATGGAAGAAGATTTAACTCAAGTTCAAATATAGACACATCCATCACAAGGCAGTTGTGGATTTATAATTAAGAATGTTGTTGTCAGGCAGGGAGTATTTATAGATGTATTTTAAGAAGACAGTTTTTTCTTTGATTTTGCATTCATTCACTGATGTATTCACACCCAGAGCAAGCCCTTTTGCTATAATTCCACAGCTGTCTTGTGACAGATTTTTTCTAGAAGAAACATACATTATTTTTTAAAAAATTGTGATAAGGCTTAGCAAAGACCAAAGTTGAAACTTCATCTAAAACTGAACTG
Source organism: Peromyscus eremicus (assembly GCF_949786415.1). Lineage (NCBI taxonomy): Eukaryota > Metazoa > Chordata > Mammalia > Rodentia > Cricetidae > Peromyscus > Peromyscus eremicus. The sequence goes on from NC_081439.1 coordinate 71,364,311, forward strand.
GAAGATGCCTATCTAAATTTTTGAAAAGGAGACTATTTGATAACAAAGGAGAGAAAGATGCTATTGAAACACAATTTGGAAAATAGCAGGGATGTACATACTTGTAGATTGAAGTTTTGAACGAACAAGTGTTTTATAATGATAGATTCTTATAGTCCTATTTGCATCCCTTAGTTTTATTGCTATTCATTGTTTAGACACAAGTATGAAAACTATAATCCCAACATATTCAAAAGAACTAGCTGCACTTCACATTAGGACCTTCTTTCTATGTAATGCTAATCATAATTAGTTCAAGTTGCACAAGGTTGTCGACAATGTTTGGTGATTTTGCTACCTCAGTAAGTTGAGATTACCCTCTAAGAAAAATGGTATTTGCAGAGCAACTCTTTCATAAGAAATGTTCACATAAGGAAGAAAAGGTTGTAGCACCTCGGCCAGGTTGTTTTTCTTGTTTTCATCTAAACCCCTGGGAAGGGGTCATGATTAGAAGAGATTCTGCAAATATCAGGTGCTCGACTTTCAGTAGCATCATACATCAATTTGGAATGACAGGCAACAGTCCCAGTTGTTAGGAAAGTGTGTGATGTATCTCATTATGAGATTACTGGTAAAAATAGTGTGTTACTGTGAGGACCCCAGAGACCTGGCAACACAACTGGTGCTTTTTTGGAATGGGAGGCAAAGCACATCAAGCAGACATTTGGGAATCTAGGAAGCAGATGGTGTTGTGTATGCAAAACAAATGACAAAAAAATGTATTAATTTATGGACACTCCACAAATTAAATATCATTTAAAAAGAATGCTAGAGTAGGCCTGTGCCCCGAGAGCACCATGTGTTTCCCTGAAGGGAAGCACAGAGCACATAGAAGCTGCCTCGGCACAGTGTTAGGAGAGAGGGACAGAATGTGAGCAGATGAAGGCATCTTGTCATGGTCATGGATTTTACACAAAGGAGAATAAAATAATATCTAGCTGCTCTCTGGCTTTTTAGAAACTTTCCAATGTATGTGAATCTCAAAGTCAATTTAGAGTTGAAAATTCAGATTTTATATTGAAATCCGGGTTCTTGTCAAGAAGCACACCCCCTTATTTTGAGTGTGGTGTTCTCTCTCTTTATGTAAGTTGGAGATAGCAGTGAGAAGGGGGAAATTTACCTCACAAAACAAAGCATAATAAATGAAAGCTTCCCTGTCTATATCTCTGCCTCAGTGATATTCTGAAATGGTGGGTTATTCCAACAGAATAGAAGAAAATATTTATAATGTTTCAAATGCTACTTAGTAGACAGAATGCAACAAATTTATTTATTTTTCTTTTTCCTTTCTTTTTTTTTTTTTTTTTTAAAAAATTTATTTATTTATTATGTATACGGAAGAGGTTGCCAGATCTCATTACAGATGGTTGTCAGCCACCATGTGGGTGCTGGGAATTGAACTCAGGACCTCAGGAAGAGCAGTCGGTGCTCTTAACCTCTGAGCCATCTCTCCTCTTTTTCCTTTCTTAAGAGATTTGCTTGAGTGATACAAAAGTAATTAACTGCCTTTCACTAGCCTATTATTTTTAATTAATAAATTTCCTCCAAAGAACTGATAGAGATTTATCAAAGAATGAATTTACCAAATTAATTTATAACAGTTTTTAAATCATCAAAAATAAGTAAAAGATGACTTTTAATAGAATATAAATTATTTCACTTCATTTTTATATTAAAACTATGTATCATATCAAATCTACTTTAACTTGTGTGATATGGAAATGGCTAATTTTGTTTGTAAAAATGTTTCTTTTTGATTATATAAGCTAAATTAAAACTTAAACTTTTAAAAGAAAAACATCAGTTTTTCCATTTCAACTTATGTAATTTTAGTTCTGTTATCCAGAAAAAAATGGGATATGAAAGTAAATTTGTGGGCAATAACAACTGAACAGGGAATCTGTATTGCCTGCTACCAAATGTCTTATATCTCTCTATTTGGTGTGTTTTCATTTGAATGACAGAATAGAATTTAAAAAGGCTTAAAACAAAGATACATGAAATGTGGAAAATTTTGTGGGTAGTTTTCCTATCCAAACTGTTATCTGGTATAGGGGGCTCAGGCATAAACAAGATGAATTCTGCCAGCACACAAGGAGCCAGAAAACATCACTGCATGCTCCCAACACTATATTTCTCTGAATTTGATGTGCAAAGCTTTTTGACAAATATAATAGAAAGTCATTTGGCAAAAAAGGTAGCCACTTTCTAATTTGTCTTATGAATATTTTACTTATCTAGGCCAAGTAAATTCTGATAAATATTTAACAGCCATGAAGATGAATCTTAAAAAACAACATTCCATTTAAAGGCAAAGGTATTACATTCACATTAAGCAGTTGAAAAACCTAATCCTGCTTTTTATATTTTCATGATACTTAACTCTGAATAAATAAAACTCCCAGTTTAAGAAGTAAGAATGATTATTTAGTCATCCATTTAAGACAGAGTGTTCCTGTCCTCAAATCAACAGATAAAACATTGATTATGTGTTTAAGATTTAAATGTACTTATGTGTGTAAATGTAGTTTTATTCATGGGATCAGACTACATTTAAACTAACACCTACCATTATTTTCATTGTCAATCAGAAGTGGGGTTTCTATCTATAAATTAATACAAACTTTTTTTCTAATTATATGCATGTTTTCAAATATTAAATCCAAGAAATTTCCCCAAATGGGAAAAACTATATTTATCCCCATGAATATTATTGTTATCAAACTGCCCAAAATTGTTACTGGAACTAAGGAATAGAGTTACGTCATTGCAAAGGAAACAGAAAGCAACAGCGACTTTGTGATTCAGTGTGATTTTGTATTTGGCCAGGAGTTTGGGGCACATAGATGAGAAGCAGACAGAAGCAGTCAGGGTTGCTTCTAGCAACTGTTATGTTATAAATGGGATCTGTTGCCTTGTTTGCTGTGAGTAGTGAATCATTTGTAAAACTAAAATAAATATATGTGCATAATATACTTTATATAAATCCTATGAGTGGAATTTCAAGGAAAAACAAATCTTACAAGAGAAGTACATTCATACATTAGCAATTTTGACACGATTCCTTGTAGTGCTATAAACCTTGCTAGGAAATCTGAACTTTTACCTTAAAAATATTAGTCAGTGATATTTTCTGGTGTTTTCAATAACTTAATTATTTCCTATATGGCATGCTTCCCTCTAAATATTTTAACAGTGGGAATGTGAAGAGATATTGTGTATGTTGCTATGGTATATTCTGTAATAAAATAAAAAAGGTGATGTAAAATATGAATTAGTAAGAAGAACAACATAATTAATTTCTAAACAAAAATAATCACAAGTAGATAAAATATTCACATCCTTTCATTAGAGACAATTTTATCTTATCAATACGTATTCTAATGATTAACTTGAAGGTATTTATGCTTATATTCTTAACCTTTCAACCAATATCAGTGAAAGTAAAATTTTCAGGCTTAAATATTTGAAATGAAATGAATATTACAACTATCAAGAAACAGTGTGTGCTTTGCATATTTTAACATTTCAATAATGAAATTAAAATACTAATTATTTTGTTATGTTCTTTTTAATTGTGAACAATTTCTTGTTTAACATTTACTTTGTGTTATTAATACTAAAAGGAGGGGACATTATTATAACTATAGCAATAGCAAGCAGGTTCTTTTATATGTGTTTTTTTGTTTTGTTTTGTTTTGTTTTTCCAGACAGGGTTTCTCTGTGTAGCTTTGTGTCTTTCCTGGATCTCGCTCTTTAGACCAGGCTGGCCTCAAACTCACAAAGATCCACCTGGCTCTGCCTCCTGGGTGCTAGGATTAAAGGCATGTGCCACCACTGCCCGGCTTTTGTATCCTTTTTTTTTTTTTTTTTCAGAGCTGAGGACCGAACCCAGGGCCTTGCGCTTGCTAGGCAAGCACTCTACCACTGAGCTAAATCCCCACCCTCTTCTTTTATGTGTTTTTAAATTCATAATTTTATAATACTCTATTATATTTTGTTAATAATAAATTATATATAAATTAATATATCATTTGTAATAAAAAATTGGAAACATCCAATATTGTGCCATCCTAGAAAAGTGGTTCGCTGCTTATTATTAGGATTACTTATTTACTAATACATAAGCCAAATATTATGGAAAGTACATACTAAATCATGATTTTGAAAATTCCCAAGAATTCTTAGAAATTTTGATTTCACTATTCCAATCCTTAAATACTGACTACTCGTTTTCCTGTCTTGTGCCTGACCTTCAATGCTTTACTCTCTTAATTAACAAACTAATGATCAGTGAAAAGCCCTATAATTTTTGAAACTAATTTCCTCAACTTTGCAGCATTTATTATGGCTGTGGTTAGCATAATATGGTCAAAGTTACAGGTAAAATGAAAAGGACAGATATGTAAGAGGCATCTATTGAATGCCAAGCATTTTTCATGTTTATTGCCAGTAGCTGCCACTAAAAACAGTTATAGATACTACTATCGACAAAGATAGGGAGACTTACAGACAGATATTGACGATAACAGGACAATTTAAGTTTTATGAAACAATTAAATCCAGTAATAGCAGTCAACTAACCTTTAAGTGTAGCTTCACAATGACTTGAGCATGGTAATTTTAGAAACCAAGTTTGTAAGTTAAAAAACCCTTCTATTTTACTAGTGACATCATTGTGCCTTTTTGTCACTGTGCCAAGACTAATGCAGATGTTTTATTACATTTTTATTATTGCTATCAGATACAACTATCTACACACAATCATTTTTTGAATTATCACCATAACTTTCCAAATATAACATACTTTTGATGTTTCTGAGAGAGGAAGAAGCCTATTTTTAAGCCCACCGATGCAATAAGACCTCACTTAATAAAAGATGCAAATTGTACTGCACATTATAAAAATTATTTTAGAGAATGATAGAAAATCAATTTACAAGGGCCTATCACTTTTAATATGTTGTTTGAGAGTAGATGTAAATAAAAATAAAAAGATAATGAGGCATATGGTGAAGTTTCAGTAAACAAAGTTGAGACTTCACAGGAAAACTGACCCAAGAAAATTAGACTCACTAACTCACAAAAAAGGATACTCAAAGTAGCATTTTGCATGTTCTGAAGTATATATGAATTTCCTGCACCTGGCATAAATCTCTTTATAATTACTAGTAGAGAACCTTTGGGCCAATTGGACTTATGACACATTCTGGTGATCTATTACAACATGAAGTAGGCAAGGGGATAAAGGTGTTAACAGCCTTCAGATAAATTTATCCTGAGGAATGTATGAGTCTGAATCCAGTGAAAGAAGAAAAACAGGCTCATAATGTACATAACATGTGTTTCTCAAAGAAAAAACATTTCTGCAGCTAGTGTTATCTAGGAGACATATTTCTATAACTTATTTTCTCAGAAATTAATGCTATCTGAACTGTCTGGAGCATGCCAAGAAGTGGGTCTGTGCATATAAATTACAGTTAAGGACTGAGACATTCAGCTAGAGAAGGTAAAAAGAGGAAAATTAGAAAAGTGGTGGAAGAAAGAAACTCTAAGATTTGTTTAATTTTGTTACAGACACCTGTGGGGGAAAAATCAAAGAAGTCAAAGATAAAATATGGATAAATCCAAAGATTCTCCCTTCATGCTTCATCCATCCTCATTATTTTTGCAATCTTCACAAAGATAATTAATATCCTCACTTGAATAATAATTATATCTTCTTTTTTTCTTTTTAATTTTCTAGAGTACCTTTTTATGACAATTCCATGCGTGTATACAAAGTGTCTTGATCAAATCTACCATTAATTTCCCATCCACTCACCACAGACCCTCCAAAATGAGTCTATATCCAATCTTCATTACCTTTCCTTAGGTTTTTGTTGTTTGGTTTTGTTCTTTTGTAATTCACTGAATCCAATACATGCTGTGTCTGGCAATGTTGACTGATCTTCTTTGCTTGACAGTGTGCAGGTCTTGTGTAGGTTGCTGTGAGTTCATGAATGCAATCGTCATGTCATATCCCCAAAACAGTATTTAAGGGCACACCTCCTTCATTCCCCAACTCTTACATTCTTTTTGTCCCTTCTCCCATGATGTTTCTCAAACATTGGGAGTAGGGGCTTGATGTATTAAGGCTGAGCACTCCTTAGTCAATTATTTGAAGTTTTTCAGAATTTACTTTTATTATAGTAAATAATGTATATGTGTGTTTCTGAGTGTTGATTTGTACAAATGTGTGCAGGAGTCTATGGGGGTCAGAAGAAGGTGTGGTATTTCCCAGAGATGGACATAGGAGGAGTTCATGCTCGGAATTGAACCTGGATTTACTGCAAGAGCAGTGTGTGCTCTTAACCTCCTGAGCCATCTGTCCACCTACAATATTCACTTATTCTCATCATTTTGGCTTTTATAAGTCTGTACTTTAACTACTGTCCAGTGTAGAAGAGGCTTCTCTGGACCAAGTTGGGAGCAACACTAATCTACAAGTATGAAAGTACATATTTAGAAGTAGTTTGACACCATGTTTATTTAGCAAAACAATAGTAGTAAGTTCTCCCAATAGCCTACAACCAAAAAGCCATTGGTTTTATGCCACATTTATGGTACCAGGTATGAAGTTCCTCCTGGAAAGCAGTACTCAAATCCAATAAGAAAGTGGCTGAATATACTCATAACCTTCATTCTACTCTTGAACCAGTGGGTATATTTTGTCTGGCATCTCAGTCAGTACTGTAACATTCATGGTCCACTGCAGAGTAATGATATTGATGACTTTTCTCCTCCAGTGGCCTGTATAGCAGCTTCTGGCACTATGAAAGATAGCCAGCAGGGAATTTTCCAGCTTGATTTCTCTATGGCCTGCCACCAAAGTGCATTGTGCATTCAGAAATATCATTTTTCTTTTGTGCTTTGCAATCTGAAAATATGCTTTGAAATAAAATTTATATAAGGTGATTCAGTCATGCAGCATATATATATATCCTGTGAATATTTTTTGCTTTAAGTCATTGTTAAATTTAAACTTCCTGATGCATTAACAAATATCAAACCATTTAAATTGTTTTATTTTATAATATTGTTCTGTAGACACGTAAGATAATTTTTCAGTCCCTATATGCACCAATTTTGAAGATATTACGAATAAAAATGTTGTGAACATTGCTGCATGATACACATACAGCAACTCTGACAAATTAATCATCAAAAATTATAAATATACCATATACTATTGCATACTTACATAAGTTAAAGATCTTATACCAGTAATTTAAGTGTCTACTTTATTCATCTAAGATAACTTTTTTAAAAAAAATCAAACCAATCATGAGAGGAAGCAGAAAAAGCAGTGAATACAGTAATAAAATAGGGAATAGAAAAACTGTGAAACAAAGAATTGATTCTTCTAAATGATCAACCAAACTTAAAAAAAGATTCAATTTATCCAGAAAATTGAGTTAACTCAAAATACTAAAAGAAGAAATTAAAGAGAGAGTTTTACTTTCAACATTTGAGAAATAAATAGATCGGCAGAACAAGTTACAGTGATTCTCTTCTACTTCAAATGCATTTTATATAACTGATGTTGCTTCTTTAAACATTTGTAAAGCCTTATAGTGTGTTCATACAGCTGTGCCTAAATTTTTCTTTATTTCTTTCAGTTGATAATGTAAAGTTTTCTACTGGTGTTTTGCTTTTAAATAAGAAATGTCCCAACAGGTTCATATATTTAGTCATTTGGTACTCAGTCCATGGTTTTGTAAGATTACAGGACATTTGGTATGCAGAGCATTGATGGAGGAAGTGACAGTATTAACTCATTATCTAACAAGATATGCTTACCGAAAAGAAGAAATTCAAAATCCATATTATTCATGTGTATAAATGCAACATTCTCAACAAAATACTAGCCAACCATACTCAGTCATATACCATAATTAAGTAATAGTTATAATTGGAACACATGATTGATGCAATATCTTTCAGTTACTTATAATGTGTAACAGAAAAGCAAACACATGACCACCTCAAGGGTATAGAAAAATAATTTGCCGCATTAAATATAACTTGGTAAAAGACTTAATAGCCAGTGAGAGAATAAATATTTAACCCGATATAAGACACATGAAATATTTATATCTATAATTATAAATAATAATAAAAGACTGAATGTTATCCTGTAATATAAGAAAGTGATAATAATAATATCATACTCCCTCAGCTCTCCCATTCACCATGGAAATACAGCATTTAAAAATAGAATTTGAACAAAAACAATAAAATTAATGAGATCCATTTGATGGTTGGGGCCCATTTCCAAATTCAAGATGTTGTGGCTAAGTTTACTACATGTTACTTAGACCTCATTTTTACTAATATTTGGCTCTTGATTAAGTATTCAATCTATACTTGAATCCAGTAACATAACAAAATTTGATTACTATGAAGAGAAGAGTTCTGTGAAGAAAATGGTAGGATTACAAAAGTCTTAAGTATGACACTGTATTCCACCTGTAGTAACATAATGTCTTCAAACAAGATCTATGTTTACTTATGAAATATTAAAGCACAAATGAATCCGTTCTCTTATATGGACTTCCAGAGTAGTTAATATGAAAGTTCATGGTGGTCAATTTGACGGAATCAGGAATCATCTAGGTGTGTCTTGGGGTGTTGCTTGGAGAGAGGATTAACTAAGTAAGAAAGACATGCCCTTCAAATACATGATAGATGTATTGTACATTCCAACATGTATCCCAGGGATGAGAGGTGAGATGAAAAAGCAGGGTGTACACACCTTCCTTTGTTTTTATTCTCACCTGATGCTAAGATAGTCTGCTGCCATTAGAGTCCAGGTTCTTCCAGCTTCCACGGTGGCATCAATCTCAACAAATCTTCAGTGATTTTTGTAGTCTTTTACCAATAAATTTTGACTGTTGCTATATCGAGCTGCTTATGCTGAGGAAATTCCACACTGTCCACCTCAACAGCATTCAGACAGCCATTGTTGGACTACCTACCCCCTAGTGTATAAGCCAATACAACAAAATCATATATATATATGTGTGTGTGTGTGTGTGTGTGTGTACATATATATATATATATATATAGTTACATTGTTTTTTTTATTCTAGCTGAGGCAGCCTAACCCTATTATGAGGACTATTGGCCTGAATTTTATTCCAAACCAACAGGATTTTAGGTTACCTAGTAAACTTGAATAGAATAGCTAAGGAGGAAAAGCCTCCAGCCAATACACACACACATCAAGAAAAAGGTACACAGACATTATTTAGTTCTAGGAGATATTTGATGAAATAATTTTCCTCCATATCTTGAATACCCTACACACACACACACACACACACACACATACACACCAGTTTGGTTATAGAAATTATAGAATTGGAATTTCTCTGAATTTTGTTGAGTTTGTTTTGACTCTCTGACACTCACATATTTAATTATAAATGTAAAGGAGATCCTAATTTCTGTCCACTGAGTTCAGTCAGCATAATGTCACCTATGTAACAGCTCATATTGCTATCTTATGTGAGGAAATATATATCAAAGTTCTTACAAATTAAATAATGACCAAGTTTAAGAGTCCATATATCCTTAATGTAGGATAATAAATGTTGCTTTGACAGTTCTAAACAAGCTACTTCTGTTGGGCTTGGTTAGTAAATGCTGAGGGACAAAAAGCATTTGTCACATCAAAAGTCACATACTAATAAAAATGATATGTTAATTTGCTCAAGCAATTAAACTACATCTGGTATAGCAGCTGGAGTTGAAGTTACCATCTGGTTTTGTTTATTATAAACTACTGTCAGTCTCCAAGATCCATTCCCTTTCTGCCCAGGACAAATAGGTGAGTTGAATGATGATGTGGTAAGAATCACCATCCCTGAAACTATCAAGCCTTTATGATAGCACCAGTCTTTCCAGTGAATCCAGGGACAGTGCACTGCTATTTGTCCTCTGCTTTCCTAAATACAGACAGTTACATTAGCTTCAACTTGACTTTTTTCTTGTGATTAAGCCTCTCCTCTACACATTAGGAAAGCAATATGGCCTTCTATTAGATATTAAGTGTGTCTATTCTGATTAAGCTTTCTAAGAAAGACACACAGGACCAGTTTGTGCAACAATTACATTCATTCTGAGCTAAAATTTTGAGTTAAAATCCAACAATCATCTGTCTACATGAGTCATATTTTGGGTTTCTTAGTAATATTTTGAGTCCCTTAGAATTAGTTTAAAATTAGAGTTGGTGTACATTCATCACTAAATGCTGTGGGATAATGCTCTTGTACACTGGTTTAATAAAACGCTGATTGGCCAGTGGCCAGACAGGAAGTATAGGCAGAGTGAGCAGACTAGGAGAATGCTGGGAAGAGAAAGGGAAGAGTGAGGAGTTACCAGCCAGACACAGAGGAAGCAAGATGACAAGGCAGAACTGAGAAAAGGTACCAAGCCATGTGACTAAACATAGATAAGAATTATGGGTTAATTTTAAGCGTAAGAGCTAGTGAGTAATAAGCCTGAGCTAATGGCTGAGCAGTTGTAATTAATATAAGCCTCTGAGTGATTATTTTATAAGCAGCTACAGGACTATGGGGACAGGTGGGACCAGAGAATACTTGGACTACAACTAAAAATTCTTATTTTTCACAATTCAGTGTCTCTAGTACAAAACTATAGGTTAGGATGTAGCTAGAGTTTTCCTACCTGGCCCACAGTCAGGACAAACCTCTGTCACCCGCCAGTCCCACAGCTGCTCAGACCCAACCAAGTAAACACAGAGACTTATATTGCTTACAAACTGTGTGGCCGTGGCGGGCTTCTTGCTAACTGTTCTTATAGCTTAAATTAATCCATTTCTATAAATCTATACCTTGCCACATGGCTCGTGGCTTGTCATGGCAGCGGCTGGCAGTGTCTCCCTCACCCAGCTTCCTGTTCTCTCAATTCTCCTCTCTGTTAGTCCCACCTATACTTCCTGCCTGGCCACTGGCCAATCAGTGATTTATTTATTGACCAATCAGCAACACATTTGACATACAGACCATCCCACAGCATTAGGAGAAAGATTAAAAGGTACAAAAATGTCCATTGTATTAGAGTTCTTCATAAAAAAGACATTGCCTCTCTTTCCTTCAAGATATCCTGAATGAAATGATATGTGACAATTAATTGAGGCAATATTTTAAACAATTATTGAGCTTTAATAAAATATAACAGGCTGTGTACCATATTAATAAAAGAAATTTATTTCTTATAATTCTGGAGTTTGTGATAGCTAAGATAAAAATGCCAACAAATCTGGAGTCAAAAGAGGGCCTGCTTCTCATATATTATACCTTATTGATATGCTCACATGATAGAAGATATAGAAGAGGTGAACTCCCTGGAACTTTTTTTATAAGATCATTAATCCCACTTTGTAGGGGCTCTACCTTCATGATTTAATTACTCCCTAAAAATCTCAACACAACACTGTTATATTGGAGATTTTTTTTTTTTTTTTTTGGTTTTTCGAGACAGGGTTTCTCTGTGTAGCTTTGCGCCTTTCCTGGGACTCACTTGGTAGCCCAGGCTGGCCTCGAACTCACAGAGATCCGCCTGCCTCTGCCTCCCGAGTGCTGGGATTAAAGGTGTGCGCCACCACCGCCCGGCTTGGAGATGTGTTTTTTAACACATAAATTTTGTAGGACACATTTAAACCACTGCAAATGTCACAGCCCTGTATTAATGGTACAAGTTATATTTGTATTTGTTCAGTGCAGAATACATGCACAAGGCAAGTGAGAGTTCAATAGATTTAGCTAGCATTTGTTCTAGTTTGATACCATCGGGGTTTAACCTTCCATTCATCTATATTGGCTACTCCTTTGATTCTATTGTCTGTTGTTTAGTAATGAAATGCTGTCACTTTGTCATTCCACTTTTTAATTCCTTTTTTACTTTTTTGTTTATTTTATGTTTATTCTTTTACATCATGTATCTTGATGCTATTAATTTCCACATCCCTTTGATTCCACCCTCTGCTCTTGCACCCCATTCAAATAATACAACATTTAAGAGAAAAAAAAAAGGGGGGAAATTAAAAATCTCACCACAGAAGCTATAATATGACACAATGAGCTGTGCAGTAAACCCCTTTGTCAATACATCTTTACTTGCAACTATTCATTGCAGAGTCATTTGTCTAGTTCAAGGCCTTTGGTTACTGCTACCCTATCTATGCTGACCCTCACTGGAACTCCTCTTGGATATCCTGTTGTTGTCCTGTGACATGGAGATCTTGCAGCTTTGGGTCTGCAGGTCATGTCCCTTCATGTGCTCTAGTAGATCAGAGATGGGGTGGATGTTGGGGCCTGATTTGTGGCCTGGGAAGATGTAGGGTTGGTCTGCCAGCCAGTTCTCCTCTGTCCTCACCACCAGGGTGAGAACTCCAGTATTGCCTGGGCTAGTTCACTACTTGCAGCAATGAGAAGGGATTGGGGCCAGTTCTCCTGTTTTCATGCCCTCAGGGTATGCTCTCCCACACCTACACTCTAAGGACCACCTCTATTGTGTTGCCCTGGTGAGGTACAGAGGTCATTCTTTCAAGTGTTGCAGCTGGTGAGGGGTAGGGTTCTTATGACCAGAGGGCCAGCTCCATCACCTGTCTCAGTAGTTGATAGGCAGGAGGTGGAGGGGGGCCATATCTCCTCTGCCAATGCTACCATATCAGATGAGTAATGGGGACAGCTCTCCTTTGCTCATAACATCAGAATTGGGTCACTCTTACCTCAGAGCAGTCTGAAGTGCTGCCTAGGTGAGGGGCTGGGCAAATTTCCTGAGTGCTGCAGCTGGTAAGGGAGAGGATCAGCTCTCTCCTCTGTTGCAGGTGGTAAAGCGCAAGGTGTAAGAGGGTGGGCATCTCTTACCCTCCCACACCACCATATGTTTATCATTCCTCTTTAAGATAACTGCTTTTACTTTAGGTTTCCAATTGCAGTAGCAGCATTTTCTACTATAATTCCCCACCTGGGGAGAACAACAAAGTTGTTAAGAGTTTATGTGGCTCCCTCATACTTTTGTTCTTTATGATAGTAGTGACATCTTTGTCCAGTGTATTTTTCTACTGGATAAGCTGCTCTTACATAATAACACTAATTAAACTGAATTTTCCTCCTGCCTTCCTTGATAACATACAAAGGCAGTTTCAGGATTTCAACTATTTATGGTAGGCTACATCTATCTCTGGTTCAACTAAGCATATGTATATTTGGAAGCCTTTCTAAATCCTCCAGCTACAAACTTTAGTCCATAGTCATTCTTTGCTGGGGTTCTATGAGTAAATTTAACCTGAACCAATTTTTATTCTTCCAAACATCAAGTTATTTTGTTAATAATCACAATTACATATTTGTGTCCAATAGCAGTCTGAGTGGATTTTGAAATCCTACAAAATTTTGAAATATTTTTGTATTCCCTAGTTGGACACACTTGGAGATTACTTTAGGACACATTTGAATGCACTAACAGTGGTAAAAGCAAGAAGAATTTGTAAGAATTCATTCTGAGGGGACATTACTTCAGGGAATTGGTTAAAGAGATTAGAAGAGCTGAAAATCTTAAAACCCCATAGTACAGAGCAATAGGTAGAAAACAATTTGGGGTAGCTAATACTCTTGCTGTCTTGAGGCACAATTTATTCTCCAGGAAAAGGTCCTTTTTGCTTTTAAAGCTTTTGCATAATTCAATTGGTCTCAAAATTAACACAAAATTCTAATGTACTAAATTAATAATTTTCAATAGAAATTATTTTTTCTTTAATTTTTAAATTTGTGTTAAATATTTTTTAAAATTTATTTTAATTAATTTTAGTTGAAAGCAAAAGAAAATAAAATCTAGACAAGAATATTCAGTTGAAATGTCATGTATTCTTTGTAACTTGCTCATACCAATACCAAACCCAGTACAGTCAGTTAGAAACACAACTAGAATTCAGTAAAGCCCATCGTTTAATACTCAGAAGAAAATAAGTTTCTGAAAACTGGATACTGAAATGGAAAAATCACTTATTTGTAACTAGGTTTCACATTTAATTATAACTTGAAGCATTTCCTTTGACTCTCAAATTATTTATGTTGTTTGTTGAGATCATATGAATCATATATATATATATATATATATATATATATATATATATATATATATATATATTGAAATAAACCAATTACTTCTTAAGCATTAAATCCTTTGCAGTGTCCATCCATGTCCTCTATAGTATAAAACATTTAGAACACTATATTTCAATTCTGAATTTTAAAGGAAGTCTTGTACTGTCTTCTTGTTTTTATTTACTCCAAAAAAATAGGTTCCATTCTTACCTTTGACTCATGTACAATGTGCAATTGTTTTCTTTTTTACCACAGAGAAAAAATTACACTGTTGGGATCAAGGCATGTTGCATATGTACTTTACTTTATTGTACTTGGATAAAACAAGAGGGCATTGTGCTAAATAGTATGTTAGGTATATATGTATCTTCCCAGTGACCTATATCCCCAGTCAGAAATTACCCCCATACTTTGCCTATTTAAATATGACACAGTCACTCTAATATTCATGGTATACATGCTAGGTGATCTATGCCTTTAGTATTTATATATGAAGATAATTTCCTTCTCTTCATTGTGAATTGGAAATAGTGGAACTCTAATTGAATTTTCTGAGTGTTATAGTTTCGACATTTCTGATGAGGTCTCAAAAGAAGTGTAGCTTATCTATTCTGCTCTCTTATTTGCTTTATTATGTTGTTATTGGCAGCATGGAGAAGCAGGTGTTGCAAAGAGCTAATATTTCAAGCTGACAGTGAACAGCATTATATGACCAGTCAATAGCTGTTAGTGAACTTGTGAGGCTGATCATCATTGAAAATTTGAGACCATTATAGTCTCATTCACATCTTGATTTTGTGTTGAGCCATGGTATCATTTTTGTATCATGGTAATAATAGTTTTGTAAAGTGAATTAGACAATGTTTCTTCAACTTATATTTGGGGTAATAATTTGAAGAGTATTGTTGTTAATTCTTTGAAGGTCTGAAGAATTCTGAGTGAATCCATCTGGAACTGAAACTATTGGGAAAATTTTAATTGCTACTTATATTTCAATAGGGGTTACAGGTCTGTTTAAATTGTTTCTTCCATCTTGGTTTAACTTTAGTGGAATGTATCCATCAACAAATTCACCCATTTATTTTAGATTTTCCAGTTTGGTGGAATATATATTTTTAAAGTATATATTTTTAATTCCCTGAATTTCCTTACTATCTGCTGTAATGTCTCCATTTTCTTTTTTGTTTTTTTGAGACAGGGTTTCTCTGTGTAGCTTTGTGCTTTTTCTAGAACTTGCTTTGGAGACCAGGGTGGCCTCAAACTCACAGAGATCCACCTGGCTCTGCCTCCCGAGTGCTGGGATTAAAGGCATGTGCCACCACCGCCCAGCTTCCATTTTCATAATAATTTTATTATTTTGGATTTCTTTCTTTCCATCTTTTGGTTTATTTGATTAAGGAATTGTTAATCTTTTTTCTTTTCTCAAAGAACGAACCATTTGTTTCACTATTTTTTTGTTTTATTTTGTTTCTATATCATTTTAATCACCAAGTTTGAGTATTTCTTCTGATCTACTTTATTGTGGGAATAATTTCTTCTTATTTTTCTAGAGCTTTTATGTGTGTGGCTAATATGACCTCTGTATAGATTTTTGTGTGGGCACTCAGTGCTATGAACTTGCCTCTTAGAAATGCCTTTGCTGTGCCCCATGATTTTAAGTATGCTGTGTTTTTATTTTCACACATTCCTCAAAAGTTTTAATTTCTTTCTTGATTTATCTTGAACCATTTTTTATTCAGCAAAGAGTTGTTCAGTTTCCATGAGTTTGTAGGCTTTCTGTTGTTTCTGCTTCTGTTGGTACCTTTGTTAAATTCATGGCGGTCAGATAGGATACAGGGTTTTATTTAATTGTTTTATATTTATCAAGACTTGCTTTGTATGTAAGTATGTGATCATCTTTGGAGAAAGACCCATGAGATACAGAGAAGAATATATATTCTTTGTGTTTGGGTGAAATGTTCTGTAAAAATTTGTTGGGTCCATGTAGTCAGATGGTTTCTGCAGTCCTGCCTGGCATCATGGTCCTGCAGCTGCTTATAAAACAATCACTCAGAGACTTATTATTATTTACAAACTGTATGGCCTATGGCAGGCTTCTTGCTAGCTAGATCTTATAACTTAATTCTTTTCTATTTATCTATAAGTCGCCACATGGCCATGGCTTACTGGTACTTTCAGATTTTGTTCCTCCTAGTGGTGCTGGCATCTCTCTAGATTACACCTTTCTCCTTCCTTTCTCTCTGGATTTCCTGTCTGCCTCTAAGCTGCCATGCCATAGGACAAAGCACCTTTTTCACAGCATACAGAAAGATATCCCCCAGTACTTCCCTTTTTCTATCTAATCAAAAAGGAAGATTTTAACTTTAACATAGTAAAATTGCATATAATAGAACAGGTATCAAATAAGAATTACAGTTACAATATCTAGTCTATTTGTATTTTGCAAAATTAAAGAAAATATTCTATCTATCCTATATTTGTGAGTCTAAGGTTACATATCTAATCTATCTTTTATCATAACTAAGGACAACTACAATTATAACTATCTAATCTTAAACTACACCAAAGACCCCAGGAGGATATAATATTATGTAAGTAAATAAGAATTTCATCATAAGCAACTTCCAAAAAAACCAAGAATGACAGAGACAGGTGGATGCCTGGACAGTCACCCAAAGTTCCTTTGCCATGTTGGGACATCTGTCTTCAGTCTATAGACCTAATCTCTCAGTCACTTCTCTATGTGTCCTAAAGAATGTATGGCAATCTCCTCTGAGAAGCAAGAACCTGAAAAATCCTCTTGTCTTTCAAATTTCAGTGGTCATCCTCCTATGGGTCCTGCATGTCCATGTTATACAACATAATGTCAAGCAGTTGATGCAAGGGCACTTTTTTTGCCCAGTAGCTAATTTTTGCCACAAAGACAGCAAACTCCATAATGAGTTTCTTCAAGCCCTCATCTCCCTTGAAGTAATTAGTGCTATCAAGAGCAGATGTGTCTCATTGTCCAGAAAAATCTAAGTTCTTAAAACATTTTAAATCCCATATTCTGTAGGACTTTGAAATGTTTGAAGATTACCTACCCAATTGAAATATATCTTTGTATACCTAGAAAACATAACTAACATGACTATAAGTTTGATTATCATGGATGACTAATTATTAATCTGTATTTCTTAATTATATGTTACAATTTCAAATGAGCTGCACAAACATAGTACCTTAAAGAAGAGTAGAAATATACATATAGTATTGCAAAATTAACTTTAACTTTGTATCACTAAACTAAAATCCATAGCAATGTAAAACATTTTTAAACAAGCTGTTGCTTTTTAAAAATATATTCAATAATCTACCTTTCTATCCTATCATATCTATACTATCCCCTTTTCTTTTTTAGAAAGATTGCATTTATAATCAACCTCCTTCAAATAAAAATAATCATTTATAAACAAGAATTTTGGGAATTTGGGCGTTGCCTCTCATACTACTTCCTGCTGATTGTGGGTGCTGCAATCTTATGGGGATCCTGAGAAATTTAAGAATTATAGTTAAATCTTGGCTATAATAGTCTTTGAAGGCTGGATCATCTCAGCCAGTTGCTTTGAAGCTGTTCTGGATGTTGGAACACCTGGAGACCTCTCAAACCACGTTAGCTTGGAAGTAATCCATATGTACAGAAAGATATCCCCCAGCAGGTCCATTTTGTTTACAACAAGATAACACCAACATTTCCCGTTTTATTTTTGTCTGGATGACCTGTCTATTGGCAATAGCCATTCTCTATCACTGAAGTCACCCTCTATCACTGTGTAAGGTTTACTATGTGCTCTATCTAAGCTGTAGTAATGTTTCTTGTATTAACTTGAGTGCCTTCATGTTTTATGCATAAATATTTAGAATTGCAATATTCTCTTGGTGGATTTTTCCTTTGGTGAGTATGTAGTTGCCTTCCGTATCTCTTCTGATTAGTTTTAGGTTGAAGCCTTTTTTGTCATATATTTAAATGGCCACACCAGCTTACATCTTGTTTGCATTTGTTTAGAATATATTTTTCCATACTTTTATCATGATGTGATATATGAGCTTGATGGTGAAGCATGTTTCTTGGATGTATTAGAAAGATGGATCCTGATTTCTAACTTGTCTTTTATTTGTGAATTCAGACCATGAAAACTGGTAATAATAGTGAGCAGTCTGTATTGATTCCTGTTATTTTGTGTTAGTCTGGGTTCTCACTATTTTGACTAAATGTATTAGGATTATTTATTCCTTGTGTCTTGTTGGGAGTGGTTAACATCTTCAGGGTCAAGTTTTCCTTCTATGGTCTTCTGTAGAATTAGATTAGTTGACAGAAATTGTTTAAAATTGTTTTTATTTTGGAATTTATTTTGTGTTCATTTTGATTGACAGCTTTGCTAGGTAAAGCAGTCTTGGCTAGTATCTGTGGTCTATAAGAGCTTATAAAACACCCATCTAGGCTTTTCTGGTTTTCAGAGTCTACATTGAAATGTCAAATATTCTAATGGGCTTGCCTCTGTATTTGACTTTGGCTTCTCTAATTGTAATTTTTTATATATGTTATATGTTCTATACATTTACTGTTTTTAAATATAGTATGTCATGAAGAGTTTCTTCTGGTTCTGTCTATTTGATGTTCTGTATGCTTCTTGTAGCTTGATAGGTATCCTTTTCCTTAGATTGTGGAATTTTTCTTCTATATTTTTGCATACCTTTGATCTGGGTTTATTCCCCTTCCTCTATACCTATTTTCTGCTACTTTGGCCTTTTCATAGTGAACAAGATTTCCTGGATATTTTTTTGCCTGAGATTTTAAAGAATTAACATTTTCTTTGATTGAGATATTTCTTTTACCTTGTATTCAATGCCCAAGATCCTCTCTACATGCCTAGTACTTTGTTGATGAGGCAGAGATCTGAGATTTAAGTTTTATATCATGAGTGTTTTATTTGTAGTTTTATTTCAATATCAGTTTCCTTTACTGATTCTATTTCTCTGTTATATTCTCCATTCATATTTTGAATTATCCATTATTTGATTCAATTGTTTGTGTTCTCAGTCTTCACTATGCCATTCATTCATATTCTCTTTAAGGCCCTTGAACATATTCATAAATTTATTTTGAAGTCCTTCCCTTGTGCTTTAGCTAAATTGCTTTTGAAAGGCCCTATCATGGTAGGATTGCTTGTTTCTGGAAGAATCATTTCTTTCTTTCTTTCTCTCTTTCTTTCTTTCTTTATTTCTTGCTTTCTTGCTTTCTTGCTTTTTTTGTATCTGTGCTTTTGTGGTGGGATCATGCCATCTGAATTTGTGATGTTTCTATTGTGTCTTGGTATAGATATCTGTTCTTGTGTTTGTTACATGAGTGTTCCATTCTTCACTTCTTGGTGCTCATTCTGGGTCCTAGTCAAATGTATTTGTGTCTCTGAGTCCTACCTTATTATGATCATTCCGGTTCCCTGGATAGGTTTTATACACCAACAGGAATCATAGCAGAATGAAGATGTACTAGAGGTAAAGCAGCCTCCTTGTTTTTAATTCCATTGTAATTTTGGAAAACCAAGAGTTTGCCCAAGTTTATGGTTATTTCCTGTAACTTAGGCAAGGCTGTAGATGTAACCAACCTTCTTATTAAATAAGAAACACAGAACCAATGCAAAGAAGAAAGCCAAGAGGTCAGAGCTAAGAGCTAAAACCTTAACCTTCCTCCTGCAGTGGTCCTACCTCTCCGAACTCACTACCCCTGTGTTAATGTCTTTATATAATGTTCCTGTTCTGCCTTCTCATTGGTTGTAAACCCAACCACATGACCGCCTCGTCACGGCCTGTCTGTATAGGCCTCCAGGTTTTCCTTGCTTGGTATTGAGATTAAAGGCATGTGTGTTCAATAATGGCTGTATCCCTGAACACACAGAGCCTTACCCAGCTCTGCATACCAAGTGCTGGGATTACAAGTGTACGCCACCACTGCCCTGCTTTCCTATGGCTTGCTAATAGCTCTGACCCCCGGGCAACTTTATTTATTAACATACAAATAACATTTTAATACAAATAAAATATCACCATATTTCCCCTTTTCTATTTTAATAAAAAGGAAAAAAGAAAAAGCTTATAACTAACATAAGAAAAACTATATACAAAAGTACAATAACTATATACAATATATACAAGTAATAAATACCTAAACAATGTCTAGTTCATTTGTATTTGACAAATTCAGAGAAAATAATTCCATTATTTATTCTATTGTATCTAATTCACTTTCTATCCTAATTAATCGTCAACTATAACTAACTAATCTTCAACTCCCTCAGAGACCCAAGAAGGAAATAGTATTAGCTAACAAAAAAATAAATAAAAACAGGAAGTATATGCAAGCAACTTCCAAAAACTTGTGAGTTGACAGAAACAGCCAGCTGCCTGGACAATCATCTGAGGTTTCTCCGCAGTGTTGGGGCATCATCTTCAGCCTATAGGCTTAGTGTATCTGACAGACTCATTTGTGAAGTAGAATGTACACAAGGTCAACAGTTCAACCTCACATTGGGTGAGAGCAGTCTATATACCAGAAATACCTGAATTCCACTAGTTTCATGTCATGATTCAGGATTTTAAATTCTGGAAATTGTTGATGTTTTTTGAATTCAGCTGTCCATTCTTCTTGGCTATGTGTGTATGTGGCTTCATTTCAGCATCCTGTTCTTCTCCATATCCCTCTATTAAATGCCATTCTTCTGTTGAGAGGTGTGAGCTTAATTACTCTTCAAGAATAACTGTTTCAGCTACCTCCCCATTGCACATCAGAAGCCATTGGCCCACTGCCTGTTCAGCTGCCTTCGAAGAGAAGGGCACTGTACCTTTCCCGGATTACAAAGGCCACTTCAGGGATGGTGCCATATTGTCCTGACCTCAGAAGATGCCTTTTGATAAAGCCATAACCACACTTGTTTTGACAAGAATCAGTAGTCCTTTGTTTCGTGTCTTGTCTGTCCTGTTCGTCAGCAGTTGATTTGAGGATACTTTGTTGTCCAGTGGCTAACTTTTGCTACAATGAAAATTAACTTCAATTACAGTTTTTTCAATGCCCATATTTTCTCTGAAGTAGATTGGTACTGTCAGGAGCCGACATGTCTCATAATCATAACAAAAAAGAAAATTTTTCTAAGTTATTAAAACATTTTAAATGCCATATTCTGTAGATCTCTGAAGGGTTTGAAGATAACCTGTCTATCTAAAATATATCTACTCAATCTTGAAAACATACCTAATATAACTACAAGTTCTATTATAATGTCTAACTACTAACTTTATTTCTTTATATCCTAATAGTTGGTAATAACAACATTCAAGGATTAGAAAATTGCATTACATTGTTAAATGAACGGTACAATTAGAAATATACATATAGCATTTTCTAATAATATCAATTTCAATATATATAATTTGTATACAATATAAAACAATCCAATCCAATGTAAAGTATTTACATTTTTTTCTTTCTTTCTTTCTTTTTTTTTAATAAGAACCTTAAATCTAATCTCCTTTGCTTAGCCCTTTTCCTCACCCTTTACAACAACTTGTAACCAAACCCCCTAATCAATGAAAATTATCCAAGACCCAAAACCCATTAAAAGACCTAAAAGACCAAAAAAAACCAACCACCCCACACCACCTCTTTAGGAATGTGGGCGTCGTATTCTTGAAATTGCTTCCTGCTGGGTATGGGCGAAGTTATCTTTATCCTGAAAGAAAAATTTTAGGTTAATTGTCAAATTCTAGGAAAGGTAACTATATCCTTCGTTATCCAGTCTGTGTATAATGCCAAAGTTCAGGGTTTATCTCAAATCCTTATTCAAGTAGTCTTTGAGACTGGATCATCTCAGCTAGCGCTCTCAAAATTGCTCTGAGCACTTTGTAGTTCAAAGATGATCTGTAGATGATGTTTGTCAGCTTAGTGATGTTATTATTGTCCACGTGGAATTGTTGTTGTTGTGGGGCCCCATCTTCTTCCTGGAGACTTCAGTTGATGTTAGGCCTGACCATGATTTCCTGCAAAAAACTGATAAGAGACTCGAACACAAAGACTATATATGCGGCTTTTTAGAATTAGTTAGTACTCTATATGACCATTTATATCTTAACAAAGTTTAAAATGTATATATATATATTAATCTTGTAAATTTTGATATAAATTTCATACTTTAAGAAAAGTTTAAAGAATCAGAATAGAATCAAAGAGTTGAGATTAGTAATAGAATAGTCCCTTAATTAATTTGGCTTTTCTCCTGTCCCATAGCAGAAGATGGCTCTTTTCCTCTGGCATGATACAGGGAGTCTGTATTTTCCTTTTAACAACATGCTTGAGTTTAAAGAAGGAGCGAGCCATTCTCCAACTCCAAAGTCAGCTTCAAATTTTAATTGAACTGGGACTATTAGAAGTTAAATAGTGTTAAATCTTTAAAGAAAAGCAGAAACAAACATTTAGGAAGACATAAAATTTTTTAGATAACATACCCATACGCCATTTCACTCTGTTTCTTAGGATAGACGATTTGTCCCTTTTCTTCAGTTGTCTCATTTGTCCAGTGTTCTTCAAATTCCTTAACCTTCATTCTCCTAAAAGACAAAAACAAAAACCTTTCCCCAAGGTTTTTTGGGGATGTTCCTTTTTGGCAAGTTACTATCTGATTAAATGAAAAGATATATGTTACTGGTGTACGTTAGTTTAAATTGGATGTTCATGATAGTTGATGAACTATCACCTCCTCTAATTAAGAGGTCTCTCTTGTTCAAATCGAACTTTTATCAATTTTGATGGTACACACAGCTTATCTTCTCCTGTAGAAATAAAAGCAAAACCTCATCCCCAATGTAATACATATCCTGGTTTCCATTCTGAGGTCAGCACATCCTTAAAGTATATAGGTTGATTTAATTCTGTATTTTTTTTCTATTATCCAATGTCTCTCTGCAGCTGTTGTTCCTTTCTCATTGGCATTGAGAAAATTCAAAGTTAATAGAGCATTATGTAGTCTATTTCTGGGGGTTTTTGTTACTCCTTTCTGTTTATTTAGCATATCCTTTAGAGTTCTGTTTGATCTTTCTATAACTGCTTGACCTGTAGCATTATGTGGTATACCTGTAATATGGTTTATATTATAATAAGCAAAAAACTGTTTCATTTTAACAGAGACATATGATGGAGCATTATCAGTTTTGATTTGTGCAGGTATAACCATAATGGACATAACTTCTAGCAAATGAGTGATTACAGAATCAGCTTTTTCAGAACTCAAAGCAGTTGCCCATTGAAATCCTGAATAAGTATCAATAGTGTGGTGTACATATTTCAGTTTCCCAAATTCTGCAAAGTGAAACACGTCCATCTGCCAGATTTCATTCCTCTGAGTACCCTTTGGGTTACATCCTGCTGGTAATGGCGTTTGATTGTAGAAGAAACAAGTAGGACATTTCTTTACTATTTCTTTGGCTTGTTGCCAGGTTATGGAAAAGTCCTTTTTTAAACCTTTACTATTTACATGATGTTTTTTATGAAATTCTGAGGCCTCCAGCACATTTCCTATCAATAATTTATCAATCTCATCATTGCCTTGTGCTAGAGGGCCTGGCAGACCAGTATGGGATCGGATGTGAGTTATATATAAAGGATGACTCCTTTTTCTGATTGTATCTTGTAATTGAATAAATAATGTAGTTAATTCTGAAGTATCGTGGATAAATTCTGCAGTCTCAATATGTAATACTACTCTTTCAGCATACTGAGAGTCAGTTACTACATTGAGAGGTTCTGAAAAATCCATTAATACCAACAGAATAGCATACAATTCTGATTTTTGAACTGAATTATAAGGACTTTGAACCACTTTACCTAAATTTTCTGATTTGTAACCTGCCTTTCCTTGTTTGTTGGCATCTGTATAAAATGTACGAACTCCAGATATGGGTTTTTTCCTCACAATTCGAGGCAAGATCCAATCAGCTCTCTTTATAAGATCAATTCTATTGCTTTTGGGATATTTGCTGTTAATTTCTCCCAAAAAATTACTACAAGCTTTTTGCCAAGCTTCATTTTCTATCCATAATTTTTCAATATCCTCCTTAGTTAAAGGTACAACAATTTCTGCTGGGTCTATTCCTGCTAACTGACGAAGTCTCAATTTTCCTTTCCAAATCAAGTCAGAGATTTTTTTCTACATAAGTTTTTAATTTTTTATTTGGTTTATTTGGTAAAAATATCCATTCTAATATAATATCTTCCCTTTGCATTAATATTCCTGTTGTAGAATGCCTAGAAGGTAAAATAACCAAAATGCAATCCAGCTTTGGATCAATACGATCCATGTGCCCTTCATGTACTTTCTTTTCTACCAAGGCCAATTCTTTCTCAGCTTCAGGTGATAATTCTCTTGGACTGTTCAAGTCCTTATCACCTTCTAAGGTTTTAAACAAATTATTCAGTTCATCATTTTTTACCCCAACAATAGTTCTTAGATGAGAAATGTCTCCAAATAATCTTTGAAAGTCATTAAGAGTCTGTAGTCTATCTCTCCTAATTTGCACCTTTTGAGGTCTAATTTTTTGAAGTTCTATTTTATATCCTAAATAATTAATAGAATCTCCTCTTTGTATCTATTCAGGGGCAATTTGTAAACCCCAGCAAGGCAAAATTTTCTATACTTCTTCAAACATTCTTTCTAAAGTATCTGCATTTGAGTCAGCTAATAAAATATCATCCATATAATGATAAATTATAGATTTAGGAAATTTTTTACGTACCACTTCTAATGGCTGTTTTACAAAATATTGGCACAAAGTTGGGCTATTCAACATTCCCTGTGGGAGAACCCTCCATTGAAATCTTTTAACTGATTGAGAATTATTATAAGTAGGCACTGTGAAAGCAAATCTTTCTCTGTCTTTTTCTTGTAACGGTATTGAAAAGAAACAGTCTTTTAAATCAATAACTATGAGAGGCCATCCTTTTGGTAACAGAGTAGGCAAAGGAATTCCAGATTGTAAAGAGCCCATTGGCTGAATTACTTTGTTAATTGCTCTAAGGTCTGTTACCATTCTCCATTTACCAGATTTCTTTTTAACAACAAATACAGGAGAATTCAAAGGGCTGGTTGATTCTTCAATATGATGAGCATTTAACAGTTCTTCCACCAGCTCTTGTAAAGCCTGGAGTTTCTCTGTTGTTAAAGGCCATTGCTGAACCCATACAGTCTTATCTGTTGACCATTTTAAAGGTAGAGCTGTTGGTGTTTTTGGAAAATTATCAGTTGTGCCCTGTTCTTGTATGACATGGATGGCTGGTGAGCACTCATTAGAGTAATATCTTTTAATATTTCTCTCAGAAACATGTACTAATTTATGATTTGTTTCTGAGATTGGAGGGATATTAATCTGACTATTCCATTGTTGTAACAAATCTCAACCCCACAGGTTCATAGCTATGTTAGCCATATATGGTTTTAATTTTCCTTTCTGTCCTTCTGGACCTATACATTCAAGCCATCTTGCACTTTGTTTCACTCGAGATAATGTCCCAATTCCTAACAGTTGAACGTTTACCTCCTGAAGAGGCCAAGTTGGATGCCAAAATTCTGGTGCAATTATGGTAATGCCAGCACCTGTGTCTACCAGACCAGACAACAAAACACCATTTATTTTTATTGTTAGTTTTGGTCTTTGTTCATTAATAGAAGTTTGCCAAAAAAATTTCCTTATGTTTTTTCCTGAATTCCCTATTTTCTCTGTTTCATCATCTTGACTAACATGATTTATTCCTATAGATATTTGGTTATTTAGTTGCTTTGAGTAGGGGTTTCCTCTACAACTGCAGGAAAGGTTTGAACTGGATTTACTGTGGGGGCCTGCCTGAGGCCCCTCTGGGAGTTTCCCGAAGCTCGAGGCAGAGGATTACCCTGTCTGTCCCTTGTTGATCTACATTCGTTGGTCCAGTGTTTTCCCTTACCACACCTTCTGCATACTCCAGAAGGAAGGGGCATTCTGTTGCCAGTGTTCCTTGAAGAAACATTATTTCTAGGAATGACCTGTTTACAGTCCCTTTTCAAATGTCCTTGCTTTCCACATCCAAAACATCTATCATTGCTCAAACCTTTTGAAATTGCTTTTCCTACCCACATATCACCATGGTCATAAGCCTCAACATTAACTGTATCTCTAATCCAATCTTCCAAAGGTGCAGATCTTGCCTTTAACGGCCTGATTATCCTTTTGCATGTTGCATTTGCATTCTCAAAGGCCAAAGATTCAATTATTATCTGACTAGCCTCTGAATTCAGGAACATTTTCTGTACTGCTGAAGTCAATCTTTGTAAGAAATCTGTGAAAGATTCTTTTGGGCCCTGTATAACCTTTGTAAATGACTCAGTTTTTTTCCTGGTTCTTCAACTTTGTCCCATGCATTCAAAGCTGCCGTTCGACATAGAACTAGGGTTTGGACATCATATAAACTTTGTGTTTCTACTGAAGCATATTGGCCTTCTCCAATAAGCTGATTCTGACAGACTTGTATTCCGCTATCCCTCCATTGTTTTTCTATATTTTTAGCCTCATTATTGAACCACATTTTCCACTGGAGATGTTGTCCAGGTTCAAGAACAGCCTGTGCCAATTCCCGCCAGTCCTTTGGTATAATCCTATTACTAGTTGACCAGTTGTTTAACATTTGCTTTACATATGGGGAGTGCATGCCATAAGATGCTATTGCCTCCTTAAATCTTTGTAAGTCTAACATTTTAATTGGAGCCCAAGTATTTTGTTCATTGTCTTCATCAGGTAGCTGCTGTACCACTACTGGATAAATTAAGGGTGATTGTGTGAAAACTGGCTTTCTTTCTGTAACCTTATGATCCAATTTTGAAACAACTTCACTGTTTATTTCTTCTGTCTGAGTTTGAATTTCTCTATAATTCATTTTTACTAGTTTAATAGGTTTTTCTAAGACTGTTATCCTGGCACTTAAATTGACTATCTTTTTAAATAGTAAAATGAGGATAAGAAAAGTAATAAACTGAATAATTCGATCAATATTAACCTTTTCATATAGTTGTTCCATTGTCAGAGTGCCTAAAATTTCAAACAAAGTCCAATTTTTTTTCCAATGCACACATAAAGCCCATTTTTTTTTAATGTAGAAAAAAAATTCTCTTTTAAATAGATAAGTTAATTGACTTACCAAGTCTGGGTAGAACAGTAGAATCCCAGGGAATTTCAAAACAGCTTCCTGGTGTTCGAGGTGTGAATCCAGAGAGAGAGAGAAGAGAGAGAGAGAGAGAGAGAGAGAGAGAGAGAGAGAGAGAGAGAGAGAAAGAGTAGCCGCTTGAGCCGAGTCAAGCCTTGGCTTTACGAGTATGGGCCCTATTCGGCAGGACAGGCCTGAGTTGTTTGTAGCAGTTGCAAGTAGCTCCAGCTGCGGGTCAGTCAGGCCTGGGCCCGAGCTAGGCAGCCGGGCCGCCCAGGCCAGAAACCGGACCTGCCGCCAAGCCAAGCCAAGTGGTTTTTAATGGATTCTTGTCACGTTGGGTGCCAAATGTAGATGTAACCAACCTTCTTATTAAATAAGAAACACAGAACCAATGCAAAGAAGAAAGCCAAGAGGTCAGAGCTAAGAGCTAAAACCTTACCCTTCCTCCTGCAGTGGTCCTACCTCTCCGAACTCACTATCCCTGTGTTAATGTCTTTATATAGTGTTCCTGTTCTGCCTTCTCATTGGTTGTAAACCCAACCACATGACCGCCTCGTCATGGCCTGTCTGTATAGGCCTCCATGTTTTCCTTGCTTGGTATTGAGATTAAAGGCATGTGTGTCCAATAATGGCTGTATCCCTGAACACACAGAGACTTACCCAGCTCTGCATACCAAGTGCTGGGATTATAAGTATACGCCACCACTGCCCTGCTTTCCTATGGCTTGCTAATAGCTCTGACCCCCGGGCAACTTTATTTATTAACATACAAATAACATTTTAATACAAATAAAATATCACCATACAAGGCATTGTCAAATATTTTAGCCAGTTCCTCAAGAATCATAGCAAATTCTTATTTGCTGGTATGAAAAATAAATATTTCACTTTGTGGACTATATCTTTGGTTTCTTTGAATCAGCTCTTTTCCAACCTTCTTTGAATTTCCTTTCATGGATGCTGTTTTCTCAGCCCAATATTAGGAAATATGTCATAATACTGGAGTTCTCACTCCTCTCAATTTTTTCTACTCTAATACCTTGTCTGGAAAAACATGATGCTGTCACTGAAAATTATGGGAAATTTTACCATAATCAACATGTTACAGGAAAATTGGTACCACCTCTTAGGGTTCTACTCTCATTAATAAAAAAAAATCAAGATTGGATGCAAAAGGAAATCATGGGACAATTATTAATGAGTAAAAACCAAGTAAATAAACAGGGCATATGGCTTTGTAAGCAACTCTTCTAGAGGGAAAAATTCTGGAAGGATAATTATATTGTTTCACTTAAGAAATAATTATTCCCCCATCTATTTAGCATGACTTAAGGTAGTTCTGCCTTTGTAGGGTAGTCCTGTCTTCCTGAAGAGTTGCCTCTTATTTAGGTGATTGATCTGGCCAGCTGAAATGTTATATCTCCACCGAGGTAAGATATTTCTTTCTCTTGATTCTAACAGTGTCTTAGGCTTCATGGATTATTTTGACTCAGAGAGAATACTAGGTTACTGCTAAGTTCCTAATTCCCATACTTTTGCAATCATATAAAAATTAAGCCAGTAGTTGATACAATATTTTTCTCACTCATTTCTTTCTCCTTTATTGGAGATCATATCCATTGTCCTTCTAATGCTGTCTGTACATTTCCTTGAAATGTTATTCTATGTATTTATCAATTTTTGGTTGTTTCTTATATGAGAATAATAAGATTTCTGTACCTAAATTTTGGCAACGAATAGATAGTGATTCACATACTTTATTTGTTATAATAAGGCTCTTTGTTTTTTTTTTTATTGCCAGAGATGAAACTCTGAGCCTCACTAATACTTAAGGAAGAAATTTTCTCCAGAGCTATACAACACACAAGATAAGAACCTTTGTTTCTTAACTTGAATTATTGCTGACTTATTTCAGAGATATTCCCTGCCATATGTCACAGTATGATGTTTTATAGTGTATGTAACTGGATAGCTATCAATAAAAATTTTTGATAGCCATTTTTTTCATATATTTATTCAAGGAAGGCAGAGCATACATCTGTATAATGAATTTTGACATATGAACTTCTAGCTTGTTGGATGCTGTCACTCACATTCAGGCTGGGTCTTTTGAAGTCATTTTAATGGATCATATGGCAATCTATTCGGAATATAACACTAAGATGATACCCATAGTGTCCTTTGTCCTTTACCAATTCACTGGCTATCACTCAGTTCACTGTATTTGATTTGTATCTACCATCACAATATAGCAGGTTTCTACACCATTTAGTCTTTGAGTCTTCCTATGCTTTTTTGAACACAGGACACATGTCAGATTTTTATCTAATATGAGCTATTTTTTTTAAATTTAATTTAATTTTATTTTTTTTTAAATTTTTATTTTGCAATACAATTAAGTTCTACATATCAGCCACAGATTCCCTTGTTCTCCCCCCTCTCGCCCCCCTCACCTTCCCCCCAGCCCGGCCATTTTTATATGTATTTATTTTTAGGTTTTATTTTTATTGTATGTACAATTTGTATATCTGTGTGAGTATTTTTCATGTGTACGTGCGCTTGTGTATATACCTATGTGCCACAGTGTGTGCCTGTGGTACCTAGAGACATCGGATTCCCTGAACCTAGAATTCCAGGCAGTTGTAAGGGGCCTTATGTGGGTTCTAGGAATCAAATTCAGGTAGTCAGGAGCAGTATGCTGGGGAATCCCTCCAGATCCCAGCCATTTTTTTTTTAATTTCTCATATTTATTCTTTATAAAACATATTCTGGTAAGTCTACTTTATGTCATTATTATACAGATTATAATCATATAGGAAATTTAGATGTGCTTTGAGAAAAGTTATATTCTCATACTATAATAAACTAACAAATCAGGAAAAATAGTATATAAACTGTAAACTTTGTATATTACTAAGCACATTGAGTTAAAATCTGTAGGTACCTTCGTTTGTGCATGATATACAAGAGGCTTTCTTAATTTTAAGAAATTTTAAGGAAAATTGGTTTCCTTAATTTTTATGATATGAGATACAGCTTAAATTATATATTTCAATTAAATTGGGGATAGTATGGATAGAGATGGTGGAGGGGAAATGCGACCAGAATGTACTGTATGATTTTTAATTTAAAAAATCTTATGCCAATCAACTATTGAATGGTTAATAAAAATGTGTTAAACTTACACAGTTAAATGTTGTGGGACATCTGTAACTGTATGAGGACATATGGCTGTGATTTGTGTAATAAAAAGCTGAACAGCCAATAGCTAGGCAGTAGAGTACAGGCAGGACTTCCAGGCAGAGAGAGAACTCTGGGAAAAAGAAAAGAAGAGTCACCAGCCAGATGTGAAGGAAGCAGGATGGATAGTATGGAAATGAGGTAATGAACCACATTTAAGAACATAGATTGAAAAATATGGGTTGACTTAAGTTATAAGAACTAACTAGGAATAAGACTAAGCTAAGGCTAAACACTGATAACAATAAGTCTCTGTCTCATTATTTTTGAGGTGGTAGTCCTAAAGAGAAAGTATTGATACAGTTAACTATTGTTCAGCTGCTAAGAAAAATGAAATTATAAAATTCAGATTTAAATGTATGGAGTTGGAGACCATCCTGAGTGAGTTAATCCAGACCTAGAAACACAAACATGTTTGCTCTTATATTTAGATTTTCTTTCCAATCTTTTGATATGTGTGTTACATTTGGAATATTCAAGGAAGTAAGGAAAATTCTAAGTGGCCATGGTGGGGAGGATTTTAAGGGTAAAGAGTTATAATATAGTGAACAGGGAAATATGAATAATAGAACAGAAAGTGTTAAATAGGTTAGAGATTAGAGAGTTGGGTAGAAGAGGTAGTATTTGGAGGGATAACTAATGCTAAAGACTTTTGCAGGGTGAAAACCATATAGAAATGTACTGCTGTGGAATATTCTTGCTATACATAAGAACATATACTATGCCAGGCGGTGGTGGCGCACGCCTTTAATCCCAGCACCCAGGAGGCAGAGCTAGGTGGATCTTTGTGAGTTCGAGGCCAGCCTGGGCTACCAAGTGAGTTCCAGGAAAGGCACAAAGCTACACAGAGAAACCCTGTCTCAAAAAAACAAAAACAAAACAAACAAACAAAAAACATATACAAAAGTGGACTCTCAGATTAAGGCACAACATAAAAAAAAAAACACTGTTTTTCACAACATGGAGCAAAAAAGAAATTTGATTAGAGCTACCCTATAATAGAGAAAGAATGCAGCTACTGAACAACACAAACTAGAAACTCTCATTTTCATGGACATTATATCAATGCATTTTGCTTGATACCAGTTTACACTCCTTCCAACTTTATCCCACACCCTTAATACCTATTTTCATGCATATTCTCTAAATTTTCCTAGTATACATTAGAAAAATAACAAAGATCTTTTAAAATGAAATAAATGCCCTTGTAGGGCAAAGTTTGAACCTCCCAATTAGAGGCCACCAAGGACTTGAATATAACATGGGTTTAGAAACAGAAAGAGACCCTGAAGGTTGGTATTGAGGTAACTCAGCACTATGTGGCTTGACAACTCCTTCAGTTGTAGGGATTTCCATTTGCACAAGAAAAATAGATCTGAGGCACTGTCAAAGACGTAAGGGATGTCCCATTCCTTTGTTGAGAGCTGTTGTCTTTTGTGTGTGGAGAGGTTCCTATTACCAAATAGGAACTTGGCATTTCAGGGGTTTAATTTCTCTTCTTCAGCTTTGTCAGAAATTTACCACATGTCTCTGTCTTAACTAAGAAGATCTGTTTCTGTCTAAG
Organism: Peromyscus eremicus; assembly: GCF_949786415.1. NCBI lineage: Eukaryota > Metazoa > Chordata > Mammalia > Rodentia > Cricetidae > Peromyscus > Peromyscus eremicus. The sequence goes on from NC_081439.1 coordinate 71,396,586, forward strand.
TCAATTCATATCTGTATTTTAAAAGTAGAAAACCATATATGGCCTGAGGTTAAGCTCAACATTCTTTGTAATCCATCTAATTGTATGATGAAAAGCTTGGTTAGATTCTCAGGAATTTTATCTCTGTGGTTACAGTAAATAAAATTTCCTCCCAAGCTCACCTAGACATTTTTATCGGTTATTTATTCAGGACTTGGTCTGGGAATTCAAATCCCTGAGCTCATCTTTCTCTTCCTTCATCTTTGTGAGAGACATTCTGAGCAAGAAACCAATTCATTATGTTCTTTTGCTTTCCCCAAATATTTGACTTACTAAACCTCTTGGTTCTTGTAAGTGATTGATTAGGAGTATCTAATGAAGAAACTTTGTATATCTCTTTGAGCAGTTTATATTTCACTTGATATATTAGAAGTATGGTTTGTAGTATTGATATTAATGTTTTTATCATTTTAAATTAAATTTAATTATAACAATTTATGGAAACCCCAAACCAATTCTCTAAATTTAACCTTTTAATTCTGTTAAACTAGAACCACTTCTGGTGCTAAAATCTATATCACTCATGGTTCTTCAGAGAAACAGAGAGGCTGAACATGGAGAGAGTCAGTTACATACATACATATATGCCTACATACACATTTATTTGCATAGTTATGATGAGCTTCTTAAAATTTTTCATACAATTGTGGAGGTCGAAAACTTCATTGGCATAATAAATGCAAACTAGATATCAGGAAAATAATTATAGACCTCAGTCCAAACCTGATAATCTAATATTTAGGACTGGATTTAGTATAATTCAGTGTAAGGACTCATTATCTAGGGATGATCTTCTACAGGAGGAGTGGCATGATTTTCATGGTTGGAGAATATGTGCTAGCTCCAAAGCACAGAGATGGAAAATTTACTTGCTCCTTTTTTTGTTGTTTTATTCTATCTTTTTATCTTTCTTTCTTTTTCCTTTGTGTGTGTGTGTGTGTGTGTGTGTGTGTGTGTGTGTGTGTGTGTGTGTGATTTTGCAAAACATGAGTTGGATGATATTCTCCCAAATTGGGTGAGAGTTTGTAGTTCTGACACAGTTAACTTATTTAAATGTATATTTCTTTCAGAAACACCCTCTTAGATATATCCAGAAAAAGAAAATAAAAAATCTAAACAAAAATGAGGAAAAAGGAAGACAGTAAATCTGTAGCCTGTGACGTCTACAATAACTACACATAGATGGTAATATTTATTCTAGCAGAATTTTACCTAAAGTATTGAAGATGCAGTCATCTACACTGTGAGCTTCCCAGTGTAAGAAAGTCTCTGATTTATAACCAAGAAAATGAAGCTCTTATCCTGGCAGCCTATTAAAAAAAAAAAACTGGATGCTGTCTGAGACTGTATGAGTTTGGAAGTGAATTCTGCTCTAGTTGATTGCTAAATGATGGATAGTCCTGAATGACACAATGATTGTGGTTTTACAGTACTTTGGTTTTCTAATTGTCAATGTTGAGAACCTTGCTTACCTAAGAACATAGTACAAAATGAATGGAATATATTAAGGGCATTTTGGAAACTATTGGGAATTCTGTTTAACTCTAAGTATGATATGCTTTTATGAAGTTCAAGTCACTAACTCAAAGAGTAAATTTTAAAATGGAGTATTCTGACAAAATAGAATGCAATGACATACTAATTTGATACTTACATGCTGGTAAATTGATGCTAAGAAAGTCTTTCTTTTCCATTATTAAGTCATTTTGTTTTTACAAAGAGTAGAAAACTTAGTTGGGCAGTGGTGACACACACCTTTAATCCCAGCATTGGGAGACCAAGGCAGGTGGATCTCCAGGTTTGATGCCAGCCTGGTTTACAGAGTGAGTTCCAGTACAGCCAGACAACACAGAGAAAACCTGTCTCCAAAATACCAACAAATAGAGAAAGAAAAGTAGAAAACTTTTTATATGCAGCAAAAGCACTACAATTCATATCAGAATTGACTCAGATCTCAACTGAGTTATGTTAGGCAGTACTGGTTGATAGTTCCTAGTGTGAGAGTATATTCCGTCTAGTGTGAGCATGTTGTGTATTCAAAAGAAATACAGGGACTGGAAAGAGTTCAATAAATAAAGCGTTTACTGTACAAGTGTGAAGACCTAAGTTCAAATTGTTATAATCCATGTAAAGCTGGACATGGTAAAATGTGCAATTCTTATGCTTCCCCACCAAAATAAGAAATAGAGACAAGAGAATCTCTGGAAACATGGAGGCAAGCTAGCTAGCCTTATGTATACAGCATTGAACAACAAAGAAATCCAATCTCAACAAGGATGGTGTATATATATATATATATATATATATATATATATATATATATATATATATATATATATATTTGTGTGTCTGTGGTGTCTGTGTGTGTATCTTCACTGACCCTTACAGATGTTTCAGGTTGACCGAAAGGTAGGGATGAGGCAGGACCTCTCCCTGGGGCTAAGTGGGATGGTGAGTGTCAATGGCCAAAACCTCCCCTGTCCACCAGAAAGAAGCACACTGATCTGGGAGTCTTGTCAAAGACTCATTTTATTGCATCAGGAGTGGACTTTATAGGTTAGGGTGACAAAGGATGGGGTGAGGATAGCGGGCCAATGAGATGATGCCATCTCAGCGGTTACTAGGTAGAAGAGATTCTAGGTCGGGTTGAGCTGAGTCACTAATATGCAGAAGTCATTTCTGAAGACAGGTTGCCAAACTCGAGCTAGGCTCAGGATGTTATGCTGGGCCTCATGCCCAGGCCTTATGAGGCCCAACACAGATGCATATATACATACATACATACATACATACATACACACACACTTATATATGTGCACACACACACACTCAAAAGTTATATATATATATATAACCTTCTGTGAAAATGCATGGTATAATCCAGGCAGGCGATTCGATTGTGGCCAGAAACACCTTAGATATCTTACATATGTTATTTTTAATTATTTGCTTTAATTGTTTCATGTTCAACATTTTACCATTGTCAGTTTTCATGACTTCCAATCAATTATATGACTACTATATGTAATCTCAAGTTACAGCTTAAGAAAGTATGAACTAAATCATACATAGACACTTGACAAAACCTGTGAAATTGTATGTCTTCTTTAAGACACTACTCAAATGTCACCTTCAATTGTTGCTTTCATTAATAATTAGTATTGAAATGCCGATGAACATAGATTTCCTCTCACTTGGTACATCTTCTTTAATAAGAGTAATCAGTGTGAGGCCAGGTGGTGGTGGCACATGCCTTTAACCCGAGCACTCGGGAGGCAGAGCCAGGTAGATCTCTGTGAGTTCGAGGCCAGCCTGGGCTACAGAGTGAGTTCCAGGACAGCCACCAAAACTACATGGAGAAACCCTGTCTCAACCCCCCCCAAAAAAAAATCAGTGTGAATATAAAGTGAATAATCTTGCTTATGTACTTGTTTCTACTTATGTCACCACCACTAGACTATATCTAATTTACAAAGAAAGATATTTGACTGCTTCATGTCTGGGCTCCAAAGATAAATTATGATTTTGTCAACATAATCATGAACACATAGCAGCCATGGCTACTTGCATAAGACCTACACAAATAAAAAAACCATGAAAGTAGACAGAGGAGTAGCTAAGAAGGAGGAGGAAGAAGAAGAAGAGGAAATCCTTAGGACTGGATAAGAGGGAATAAGTGGGGGTTAATATGTTCATAATACATTGCATACATATATAACATCAAAATTTAAATAAGAATAATTTAATGGTAAGTAAGAACTAAATTAAAAGTTTTTACATAAATAAATGATATATGCTATCCCCAAGAAAAATTAATTAAATTAGTAAATTAGCATTTAATACTATTTTTTATGGAAACAAAAAAGAAAGCTAATTACTAATATGGTAATGAAAATAAATTCTCTGTTGGCAGAGGATTTGACCCAATGTGTACATCTCCAAAACTCTTCACACCTAAGAGTCAGGAATCATTGTGGAAGTGGGAGAAGAGCGATTGTACGAGCTAGAGGACTGGGGAGTTTGTTGTTTGACTCTGTCTCCTTGGAATGTCAGAGCTACACCTATAATCTCAATATGACTGCATAAACGTGAGCTGAACAAGGGCAACAGCAACAGTTATAATAAAATGGACAAGGGAAAGACCCCAACACCTCAGCCCTATACAATTAGCTATAGGCAACCAAGGAAAGCTGGGCAGAGGAGAGGTGGTCCTCTTTAGGGAAGAGCATATCAGCTAGTTTTACAGTGCCAAAAGTTAGCTCTGAAAACATACACACAAGTAATATTGTATGGTGTGAAGGGGTTATATTTAGGAATATATAGGTGCATACACATACAAGTATGTATGTAATAACAATCCGTGCAAAAAGTAGCTATATATTTGGAGGAGAGCAAGAAGAGGTTTTGAAAGGGTTTGAAGAGAAAAGGGAATGGAGAAATGTTATAATGAAGAAATGAAGAAAGAAATAAAATTTGCAAGTGTTTTTAACTGCTGAGTCATCCCTCCATCCCTCAAGTATAAAACTTCTTGAGAATTATTTTTACTGCAGGTGCTATAATTATGCAGCCTTCAGATTTTACCATACTGTATTCATTATAGTGTTTTTAAAGCATCTGTGAGACAATCATCAATAAACTTTTCTCACCTGTTTCATTTTTTGTCATGCCCTCTATGTTGTAGTCAAGTCATGATAACATCATTGGTCATTTCTCTCTCTTTTTTTCCGTTGGTCACTTCTATTCGAAAGATATTCATATCACATCATGTTTCTACTGGTCAGTTTTCCTTTTTTCCCCTGTTCATACTGATGATTATATGTTCTTCAATTCTTACTTACTGTTAGTTGAAGCCAAGCTGGCATTTTCTAAAATACAACTTTCTAAAATATATTCTAAATGTGTTGTGTACCATGTTTATTAACAAAATAATTAAGAATCCAAAGGAACATATTGTTTCTAGGTCATGTAGTACATAAGAACCCAGATGAGTAATCCATTTATTAATATATCTTAATATATAATGCTTCACTCTCAACTTAAACAGATTTACTCTCTTTAAACTTAAAAGTTAATACTGGGGATTTCAACATATTGGTATTCAGAGAGGAGCATTAGATTATCAGCATATTTTATCATTTCTTATGTAAAGGTCTTGAATCACAAATGTAAGGGTAATATGATTTGAATTGTGAATTTGAGGTTAATTTAAGTATTAAATAATTCCCATGATTTTTAAAGTTTTTCTTTAATACTTATTTTATGTGTGAGAGAGGTCTAATCTGCATGTATGTATATGCACCATGTGCATGCATGGTGCCTCTGAAGGTCAGAAGACAGCATAGATTTCCCTGGTGCTAGGGCAAAAGATGGTTTTGAGTTTCCATATGGGCACTGGCAACAGTACCTGGGTCTCCTGCAAGAGTAACAAATGCTCTCAACCACTGAACCATCTCTTGATCACTAGTTCCCAGAATTCAAAAGAAGCTACTACAGGAAAGTTAAACTTTCTTCTGACCTGTCGCAAAAAAATTCTTTCTCTAAGGAGGAGCTACTTACTATATTTTGTACTATAAATCTCATTTGGTGTTCTGGTAAGAAAAATGGATTTATTATTAGACAATCATTTTAACTGCATACAATCATTTATATATAACTAAAAATGAAATAAATTGTACAAAAATACAATTACACAAATAGTTCTTAAAATATGTGATGCAACTCTGTCAATACATTAAAAGAACAAGATCTATCATATGGCATTATTTGGAAACTGTGATGAATATAAATTATGTTTCATATTCTTTTATTCAAGAAGAAAAAATATTATGTGAAAATATGTGCAGTTTTAATTGGTGAGAAATTACTACTAGAATAAACAATTGGGGTGATGTTCAAGTTCATGTTAATGAAGAAATAAAACTTTTTTACATTCAACTTTGCATACCTTTATTAAAGTGACTTCTAAAGGTGTCCCAGAAGAAGGACTCAATCTTGTCTCTGCTGCTGACAAGCATTAGCCTCCCCAAGAGAGAGAAGTTCAATCAGGCTCAATGCATTGCTTTTAAATGTTTTCATAGATGACAATCTATAGAGAAATGAAAAAGGACACTATGACACAATTGTTGTGAAAGAATGGCTCTGACTTTAATATAGGATCAATTTGATTTCCTTGAGGATATGAAGGATATAGTAAGCGAGAAACCTTTGCATTAGAAATGAGAGGTAATCAAATTCTTAATCAACCCAACTTCCTTCTTTCCTAGAAACAGAAATTACACCCAAGGATGCAAACACTAGGGAGTTGTCCCAATTCTATATTCAATTTTCAGAATAAATATTCTAATTTCCATCAATCTATATTTCAAGAAGACTTTTAAAGAATTACAACAAAGAAACACAACAGTTTGCATTCCCTTTTTCCATTGAAACATTAATAGAAATTGAAAAATATTACTTAATATCTACATGATGTTTCTAATTACCAAATATTATTATCTCCCTCAGTTTCTAAATAGGCCACCCTGAATACTATTCTCATATTCCATGTTGCCTAATGAAGCCAGTAAGTAACAGAAGGTTTTCACAGTAATTTTATGATTTGAATGGATAGCTAAATTTATGAAAGATTCACTTAAATTCTCTTTGGGAGAGATGTATAAGAACATTAACTGATTTATTATAGTTAATAGAATTTTGATGACATACAACAAAAGAATTAATGATACGATACCAGTTAGACTTTGCAAAATTTTTCGCAAAGTTTATATTCATGTTGATACAATCAATTCATTTAGAAAGGAATTAGGAATAAAGGCATAATAAAACTTGATTTTATTGATATGGTTTCTCACCTTATATCCCAGACTGTCTTAACACTGGCTGTCCTCCTGCTTAAGGCGCTGACTGCTGAGAATACAGGTTTATACAATCATATCCAGCCAAACACTTTATAAATATATATCAAACTTTTATAAGAATTTTAATATATAATTGACTCATATGGTAACAGTTTCCATTTTACATTGCATTTATGAAACTCAAAATAAAGGTGAGACAACTCGGAAAGGACAGTTTTCTCATGTATTAACTTTCACAAAATATTTTCTTAACTCCATAGTTTCCACTCTAAAATCAGTATCAAGCAGAAATTATTCACCTGTTTGAAACTGTCAACTTTTCTAAGTCACAAATTAGCTGAGTTTCTTTGTGTTTTCCAGATAGCTCTTGGTATTGTTTTATTTTGTCTTGACCTTATGTTACTAATGATTTATGTAGGATTAGATCCCTATCAAGTAGCTTTTTGTAGCTGTTTCTTGTAAAATATATTTCAAAGGTGTCAATATATGTAATGCTAAAATATGTACCATGATAGATAGTAGAAACTTACACAAACCTATGGAAAATTTAACTAAGTTTATTATTGAAAAATCTCTGAATATAAAATGCTAATAGTAAATTCTTCCTTTAAAATGGAATAATATACCTTTCTGTTATCCTATACTATGTGACCATAGAAATATTTGCTCAACTGTGCTTATGGAACTTGAATGATGTGCAGCATTAGTTACTAGAAACATAAACAGATATTACACAATACATGTTTGAATTTATTCTCTGAAGTTATTATTAATGCTTGGTTGATCAAGTAATTTAACATTTTTCTTTCAGTCAAGAATACACTCTCTAGCCGGGCGGTGGTGGCGCACGCCTTTAATCCCAGCACTTGGGAGGCAGAGCCAGGCGGATCTCTATGAGTTTGAGGCCAGCCTGGACTACCAAGTGAGTTCCAGGAAAGGCGCAAAGCTACACAGAGAAACTCTGTCTCGAAAAAAAAAAAAAAAAAAAAAAAAAAAAGAATACACTCTCTAGACCACACTAGTCAAGAACTCATGCTGGAGCAAGGCTGGGCTTAATCTTGTGCAAATCATGCTGGTTAACCCCCCAAGTTATGTAATCATTGACTTACACCACCACCATGTCTGGTTTATGCTTTTGGGAATCAATTTTCCTATAAATTTAGGATAATGATAGTATCATCCTGAGTTGTGATTAGAATAATCTGAGTTTATATTTGTCATGTCTTAATGCACTCAACATAATGGTAACCTAACCAAACTAATAAAGCATATATACGGATATCACACATATAAACATTTTTTTTTCCTTTCTGATTTTTTGAGACAGAGTTTCTCTGTGTAGCTTTGAGCCTTTCCTGGAACTCACTCTGTAGTCCAGGCTGGCCTCCAACTCACAGAGATCCACCTGCCTCTGCCTCCTAAGTGCTGGCATTAAAGGTGTGTGCCACCACTGCCCAGCCACATATAAACATTTAATTCAACAATGAAAACTGAAAGTTGTCTCCCTAAGATAAACAAACTGGCACAATTGCCCATATACACCACTTTTCAAAAATTTTCCTGATGGTTCTATCCAGGGCAATAGCATAAAATAATTAACTTAAAGGTATTGTCTGGGAAATGTAGACAAAATGCACTGTCTTTTCTATCAAAAGGTTAAAGGAGACAAAATTATATGAAAAAAATAAAGAAGCAGTTTGGTAGAAAATAAGATTGTCCAATGTTAACATATATTGATATCAAAATATGTGCTGAAGTTTGCAATTTGTGCTCCAAATTGCATCGGAATTATCAACTAATATCAGCCAATAGTGTAATAATGTGAAGTTGAGCTCTGAATATTCAGAGAGAGGTATCTTTGAATTAAGAACAAAAATGCAATACCTCACTTCAAACACAGATTTTATGTGTCCTTGACAGCTTGATTTGGCACATCTGCACACACTCTGCAGAAGCAAAACTTTCTGGGTTGCCAAAATACTTTAGATTGTGTAGCCATTTTCTTGAGAATTTCTAGACTTGGTTCGTACAACTTGGTGCTAGATGTGGGGTTCTTTCAATTCATGATGGTCTTAGGGATTGATGAAGATTCTGGTAGGTGTGCCCTGCTGCCTTTTTGCAGTGGCTCTAGATGTGGAGGCACTCTCTGTCTCTGGAACTAACAGAACCCAAAATTAAAAGCAAATCAGTAAAACGGAGTTAAGGGCCCCAGTCAAATATTGTAGCAATCAGTAGATTTATGCATGAAACAAAGTAAGACAATTAAACCATAAAATATTACCTTAGTGCTTGGAAATTTTCAGAGGATGTAAAGTCATGAAATCACTCCAAAAATGAGAAATAAAAGATTCAGGTGGAGTATAAGAGACCTGCTATGTGCATGGGTGTGTAGTAACTCCAGGAGATACCAAAAAAAGATGAATGAGGATTCCCTCATCTTTTATTTCTCCCAAATGTCCATAAAGGTGAATGTTAAGGTTTTGGAAAGAGAAACAAAAAAGAAAAAGAATTAAAATTGTAGCACTGCTTTTGTGGTTGGCATAGCACAAAGATTTTGTGGGGTGATGGAGAACTGTGTGCAAATGTGAAGCTAGTATGGACTCCAAGTCTGCTTTTCCATTTTTGAGTGAGGGACCTGGCACAAGATGGAGGGAGAAATTTGGGCAGAATATAAGAAACCTCTGTCTGGAACCTAAGGGATCACAAAGCATGAGTTGGTCCACAGGGACTCTGTTCACGAGAAGCCTACTTTGCAGTTCATACACATGAACCAGTAGCCTAAAAGGGCCTCCATATTTGCCTTCCAATGGTTTTAATGATACTGAAGGGAAGCACTGAGCCTCTGATCAAGATATCAGAAACACATGAGAAAGATGGAAAATTAGGCTTCTTCTTTAATTAAGGAAAAAGATAAATGATCTGAGACTAATAGGAACAGGATTCCCCCAGATAGTTTTCTGAGGCACATGTTCCAGTACTTAGAAGACAAGCACTGAACAAAGGGGAAAATAAACAGCAGATGAAGATTGGATATGTCAGTATTAAGTTATACTCATAGAATTAAGTTAATGACAAAAGCCCTCTTAGTCATGTGGAAATACATGATGCTGTTTGCTAGAGAAAGGGACCCTCTTTTCTCTGAAACAATGGCAACCAAGTAAACATGAGAAGATAAACCTACCTCTAAATGGGATTTCTTGATCACCCCGTAGTCCAGTGATGCTAGGACTCCAAGTGCCTGATGTTTCAGCTCCTTTTCCAGGTTCAGGCCCAGCTCCAGGTCCAGCTCTTGTCAGAATTCCTCTTGATCTTTCTCTTCCCATGAAGAAAAAAAATCAAAACCCCAAGAAACTTCAATAAATCCATGATTATGTTCAAAATACTCATTTCAAAACTAAGGAACCATCTCAACCAATGATCCTATTCAGGTAATTTCTTCAGGGTGGGGTAGGAATAAGTCTTCTCAGCACTCCTCTTTACCTGCCCAGAGGTCCAATAGTTTAAAATGGAACAAAGGTTTCTGACAGAAGATCTATATGAGGTAGGTGAACAACTGGATTCATTCCCTGAACCTCAACTATATGTCTGGCCCAAAATTGATATCATTAGTGAGTACTATCTTCCTTAGTTAAGAAAGGTGGAGTGAGCCGGGCGGTGTTGGCGCACGCCTTTAATCCCAGCACTCGGGAGGCAGAACCAGGTGGATCTCTGTGAGTTCAAGGCCAGCCTGGGCTACCAAGTGAGTCCCAGGAAAGGCACAAAGCTACACAGAGAAACCCTGTCTCGAAAAAGCAAAAAAAAAAAAAAAAAAAAAAAGAAAGGTAGACTGAAAAGTAAGGACACTATGTGGATTTGGGAAAGAAGACATACAACCAGATAGGGTATACTAAAGACAGATGAAAATTTTTCTTCAACCAACAAACTAGATGGAATAATAATAATGAGGTTCATCTACATGTGACATCTTTGAAATTTGATCATAAAAGAGAATAAAAATCATTACCCAAGTCCTAGAATATAAAAAAGGTTTTAATGTACATGAGGGGAAAGAAAGGATTACAAAGTTCCAAGAAAGGCTATAGGGTCAGATAAAAAATGTAAGATTAAACACAGACGAGCCTTTGGGGCAAGGGGATACTAAAATTATACTTTGTAAGTAATATCTGGTTAGAAATAGCAAGAAAATTCTAAGATATCAAGAATTAAAAGAAAAAAACAAGATTATACAGAGAAGGGAAAATAACTGCAAATGTAGGAAGAAGAGGCATCACAAAAAGAGAACAAGAAATAATATCCATCATGACTTTTCATGAGATTTAAAAAAAAAACAATAAATGTCTTTTGTCTGTAGAATTAACACATAAGAAAAAATTGACCCTCTGTAATTTACCTTCTGCTCTTGTTTGTAAAAATATGCTCCTACCGCAATGCAATTTTAATAATGAATCTATTTCTAATTCTCAGACTCTGAGCTGACAAACAAGGTGTGTGTGTGAAAGTATAAAAAAGTAGTCCAAAAAGAAAGGAAATTTTCTTGAGATTTGCAACAAAAAATGGTAATAAAATATGAGTATATATAAATTTAACTTGCTACAATGTACCTTGTATGCAATTTAGTGTCCACTCTTGCTTTAACAATGATGTAAAGAAGAAATTGGCTTTGCTGCTGATGGTGTTCTTGTATCAGTCACAGGTAGAGTAGATGACAATACTTTGTTCATCTTACCTTGATGCTTGGCTTGGTGACTAAAGCAGTTTCATTCTTAGGACACAGAAAGAAAGACCAAAAGAATGAAAAGAAGGAAGAAAGGGAGGGAGGGAGGGAGGGAGGAAGGAAGGAAGAGAAAGAAATTCTATGTATGGTAGAAGACTGTTGGAAAAGATATAAGTATGAGGCTAAAGGGATATGAAGAGGAGACAATATTTTAGGAAATGATGCCTTTTAAATGAAAAATGAGCTACTTTCACTAAGAATGAAAAGTAAAAACTGAGAAAAAAACATTAAAATTAAAGCCAAATCACATGTCTAAACTGTGCAACGTTGGTGAATAAAAAGATTTAAGGATCTTTGATTATTGAAATTCCTAAGTGCTTTACTCATGGGAAAATTTAAAAGTACTGCCAAAAAATAACCAAAAAAAACTTAATTGAGACAATTATTATGTTTCTGATACCTTTGTTAGGTGTTGATCACTAGGGGGAAACTGATTTGTAGCTAGAGTTTTTCTGATCCTGCCTGGCCCACTGTCAGGACAAATCTCTCTATCCACCAGTCCAGCAGCAGCTCATAACCCACCAAGTAAACATACAGAAACCTATATTTCTTATAAAATGTATGGCTGTGGCAGGCTTCTTGCTAACTGTTCTTATATCTTAAATCAACCTATTTCTACTAATCTATAATTTGCCATGTGGCTTGTTGCTTACCAGTATCTTAACATCTTCTCATGGTGGCGGCTGGCAGCATCTCTCTGCCTCAGCCTTCTACTTCCCAGAATTCTCCTCTCTCCTTGTCCCTCCTATACTTCCTGCCTGGCTACTGGTCAATCAGTGTTTTACTTATTAACCAAACATAGCAACACATTTAACATACAGAACATCCCACAGCACTTCTGTTTTTCATTTTTTCAAAATGAAGGTTTTAAATTTCACATAGTAAAATTATCGATAACAAAACAATTATCAAGCAAGAATTCCAGTTATAATATCTAGTCTATTTATAATATCTAGTCTATTTGTATTTGGCAAAATTAAAGAAGAAATCCTATCTATCCTATATTTGTGAGTCTAAGGTTTCATATTTAAATTATCTTTTATCATAACTAAGGAAAATTATAACTATGTGGTCTTAAACTACATCAAACACCTCAGAAGGATGTAATATTACCTGAGAAATGGAAGAAGAATGCAAGCAAATTTCGGGAGTCTTGAGAGAGTAGACAGAGACAGCTGGCAGCCTGGACAGTCATGCAAATTTCCTCTGTAATATTGGGGCATCTGTCTTCAGCCCACAGGCCTAGGGTCTCTCAGTCACTTCTCTCTGTGTTCTGTAGAATGTCTGGCAGTTTCCTCTGAGAAGCAGGAACCTAAAGGACCATTTTGCCAAGCAAAGTTCAGTGGTCACCTTCCTATGGGTCCTGCATGTCCAGTAGATCAAGCAATCCAGGCAAGAACAGTTTATTGCCCAAATGGCTATTTTTGCCAAGAAGACAAACTCCCTATGGAGTGTCTTTGATGCCCAAATTCCTCTCTGAAGTAAATCAGTGCTGCCAAGAGCACACATGTCTCAGTGTCCAGAAAGTCTATTTTTTTTTCATTTTTCTTTATTAAGAAATTTTCTACTCACTCCACATGCTATCCACAGACTACCCCTCCTCCCTCTTCCCACCCCCCAGACCTCTTTCCCAAGCCATCCCATATCCCTACATCCCTAAAATCGAGGTCTCCCATGGGGAGTCAGCAAATTGCAGCACACTGAGCCTAGGCAGGTCCAAGCTCCTTCCCACTGCACCAAGGCTGTGTAAGGTGTCACACCACAGGCACCAGATTCCAAAAGCCTACCCATAAACCAGAGGCAGATCCCAATCCCCCTGCCTGGGTGCTCCCCAAACAGATCAAGCCAAGCAACCATCTTCAGTATCCAGAGGGCCTAGTCTAGTCCCATGGGGCGCCACAGCCACCAGTCCACAGTTCATGAGTGAGGAGTGGGGGATGAGAACATAGGGAAATGGGAGGGTCAAGCTGGAACAGGGACAGAGTGGGAGGGCAGGGAGGAAGATACCATGATAGATGAGAACATCATGGGAATAGGAAGAGGCAGGGTGCTGGGGAGGCTCTCAGGAATCCACAAGGTTGACCCCACCTTGGTCTGATGAAAGTCTAAATTTTTAAAACATTTTAAATGCCATATTCTGTAGGTCTTTGGAGTGTTTGAAGATTACATATCTATCTGAAATATATGTATGTATACCTAGAAAAATTAACTAACATGGCTACAAGTTTGACTATCATAGAAGACTACTTATTAATCTGTATTTTTAATTATTCATTACAATCTAAACGAGTTATGTAAATATGATACCTCAAATGAGAGTAGAAATATATATACAGTATAATAAAATTAAATTTAAACTTGTATCATTAAATTAAAATCCATAGCAAGGTAAAACATTTTTAAACAAGCTGTTGCTCTTTAAAAGTAGGTTCATTAATCTACCCTTTTATCCTATCATATCTATATACTATATATCTATATCATATTCCTTTTTCTTCTTTTAGAATGATATTGTATTTATAATTAACCTGTTTAAAATAAAAATATTGGTTTTTCTCTGTCCCACACCAGAGGGCTCTTCTGATATGGAACACAAGAATCTCTCAGCATTTTTTTTTTAAGAATATTCTGTGGATATCGCTCTATGTAAATAAAATGCTGATTGGCCAGTAGCCAGGCAGGAAGTATAGGCAGGGCAAGCAAAGTGGAGAATTGTGGCAAGTGGGAGGCTGAGGCAGAGAGACACTGCCAGCTGCCGCCATGACAAGTGAGATGTAAGGTACCAGTAAGCCACGAGCCACATGGCAACTTATAGACTTATAGAAATGGGTTAATTTAAGATATAAGAACAGCTAGCAAGAAGCCCGAGCCATTAGGCAAAACAGTTTAAATAATATAAGCGGCTGTGTGTTTATTTTTTAAGTGGGCTGTCGGACTAACAGGGCTTGGCGGAGCTGGAGAAAGAGTGAGCTAATTCCATCTCTAAAGCCAGTTTGGTATATTTGGGAATTAGTGTGTAACTTCTCTTACTACTTCTTGCTTGAGGGGGGTGCTGTTTCTTATGGGGACACAAAGAAAATTTTAGGCTTATGGGTTGGTTTATGAGGCTATATTGTCTGAGCCAGTTGCCTTGAAATGGTTCTGGATGTTGGACCATCTGGGCCATGGTGTCATCAGAGACATTTCAGGGAGTCTTGGCTAGTCAAACCTGACATATCTTAATCTGGAACAAATCCATAGCCTCTGGCTTTCTGTGGAAACAAAAGCAGAGCCTCCTTTCCAAAGCAACACATCCTTAGATTCAAATGTTGAAGTCAAGGTATCTTTAAAATATACATATTGGCTTAACTCAACAGCTTTTACAATCAAATGTCTTTCTGCAGTTAAGAATATCAAAGACAACATAATCCAGATTCTCTGTGTAATATCCATCTTTATGTGGCTTAATTTTTATACTACCTTTACTGTCTTTTTAAAGACTTTATTTTTAAAAGCTATTTCTTTATATAACTATATATAATTTTCTCTCTCTTTCAAGCCTATGTGTACTTTTACACACATTGTAAACTATTCTAACTGAATATGCCTTATTGTGAACCTATTGCTTTAAACTGCAGCATTCTAAGACTGAAATGCGCTGTGGCTGGGGGCTCCACACACTTCAGCTTCCCGATATGGCGCTGGTACATTTAGCACCAGCTCTGAGAGCCATCAACTCTTAGAAACAGTGGGTCTATGCTCTTATCAAAGCAGCATGTAGCCCAGAAACCTCTTTTTTTTTAACTAGCAAAAACTATATCCAACTCACA
Source organism: Peromyscus eremicus (assembly GCF_949786415.1). Taxonomy (NCBI): domain Eukaryota; kingdom Metazoa; phylum Chordata; class Mammalia; order Rodentia; family Cricetidae; genus Peromyscus; species Peromyscus eremicus. The sequence goes on from NC_081439.1 coordinate 71,412,065, forward strand.
GCGTAGTGTGGTGGTATTTTACTTGTACTGAAATGTGATTTTAATTGTATGTTAATAAATAAAGTTGCCTGGGGGTCAGAGTTTTAGAGCCATAGCAAGTGCGTGGCGGTGGTGGCGCATGCCTTTAAGGACCTGGAGGGCGGTACATACAGGCAATGACAAGGCAGTCACGTGTTTAGGTTTACAACCAATGAGAAGGCAGAACAGCTAGACTATAAAAAGGCATACACACAAGAAATAGGCCCCTTTTTTTCAGAGAGCTCTCTTGGCTGAAGCAGGATAGCTGAAGCAGGAAGGGTAAGGCTCTTAGTTCTGACTTCTTGGCTTTCTTCTCTGAATTGGCTGTGTTTCTTATTTAATAAGACGGTTGGTTACATCTACATTTGGCGCCCAACGTGACAAGAATCCATTAAAAACCACTTAACTTGGCTTGGCGGCAGGTCCGGGTTCCCGCCAGGGCAGCTGGCAGGTCTGGTTTCCCGCCAGGGCGGCCGGCTCCCTAGCCTGGGCCCAGGTCAGCTTGGCCTCAGGCCGGACTAACCTTGAGCTACTTGCTTAAAGCCAGTGCTACAAACAACTCAGGCCTGCCCTGCGGAACAGGGCCCCTACCTGTAAAGCTAACGCATGTGGTTGGAGCTTAAGGTAGCCAGAGCCAAGGCTTGACTAGGCTCAAGCGGGAACACGTGGCTGGATTCAAGCTCTTAGGCAGAACTTGTGGCTACGCTTCCTTGCTCTCTCTCTCTCTCTCTCTCTCTCTCTCTCTCTCTCTCTCTCTCTCTCTCTGGACTCACACCTCGGACACTAGGTGGCTGTTTTGAAATTCCCTCGGATTGGTACTGTTCTACAAGGACTTGGTAAGTCACTTAACATATCAGATATTTTAAAGGAAACTATTTAAAAGAAAATTTTTTTTCCACATTAAAAAAAAATGGGTTTTCTGTGTACATTGGAAGAAAATTGGGCTTTGTTTGCAATTTTAGACAGTCTGACAATGGAACAGCTATATGAGAAGATTAGTGTTGATCGAATTATGCATTTTATTACTATGTTTATCCTCTTTTTACTATTTAAAAAGATAGTCAATTTAAGTGCCAGGGTGACAGCTTTAGAAAAACCTATTAAACCTGTAAAAACTCAGACAGAAGAAACTAACAGTGAAGTTGCTTCAAGATTGGATCATAGGGTTACAGAAAGAAAGCCTGTTTTCACACAGTCACCCTTAGTTTGTCCAGTAACCGTACAGCAGTCGCCTGATCAAATGACTATAAAAATATTTGGGCTCCAATTGAAATGTTAGATTTATGAAGGTTTAAAGAGGCAATAGTATCTTATGGCATGCATTCCCCATATGTAAAGCAAATGTTAAACTCTTGGTCAACATATAATAGGATTGTACCACAGGACTGGCGGGAGCTGGCACAAGCTGTTCTTGAACCCAGTCAAAGGCTTCAGTGGCTAACTTGGTTCAAGGACGAAGCTAAAAACATAGAAAGACAGTGGAGGGATAAAGGAATACAAGTCTGCCAGGTTCAGCTTATTGGAGAAGGTCAACATGCTTCAGCACAAACACAATGTTTATATGATGTCCAAACCCTAATTTTATGTCGAACAGCAGCCTTGAATGCATGGGACAGAGTTGAGGAACCAGGAAAAAAAAACTGAGTCATTTACAAAGGTTGTACAAGGCCCAAAAGAAACTTTTACAGATTTTTTACAAAGACTGGCTTCAGCAGTAAAGAGAATGGTCCCGGATTCAGAAGCTAGTAAGATAATAATTGAATCTTTGGCCTTTGAGAATGCGAATGCAGCATGCAAAACAATAATCAGGCCGTTAAAGGCAAGATCTGCACCTTTGGAAGATTGGATTAGAGATACAGTTAATGTTGAGGCTTATGACCATGATGATATGTGGGTAGGAGAAGCAATTTCAAAAGGTTTGAGGAATGTTAGATGTTTTGGATGTGGAAAGCAAGGACATTTGAAAAGGGACTGTAATTGGTCATTCCTAGAAACAATGTTTCTTCAAGGAACAATGGCAACAGAATGCCCCTTACTTCTGGAGTATGCAGAAGGTGTGGTAAGGGAAAACACTGGACCAACGAATGTAGATCAACAAGGGACAGACAGGGTAATCCTTTGCCTCAGTCTTCAGGAAACTCCCAGAGGGGCCTCATGCAGGCCCCAATAGCAAATCCAGTTCAAACCTTTCCTGCAGTCGTAGAGGAAACCCCTACTCAGAGCAATTAAATAACCAAATGCCTATTGGAATAAGTCATGCTGGTCAGGATGATGAAACAGAGAGAATAGAAAATTCAGGAGAAATATAAAGAAAATTTTTTTGCAAACTTCTATTAATGAACAAAGACCAAAATTATCGATAAAAATAAATGGTGTTTTGTTGTCTGGTCTGGTAGACACAGGTGCGGACATTACCATAATTGCACCAGAATTTTGGCATCCAACTTGGCCTCTTCAGGAGGTAAATGTTCAACTGTTAGGAATTGGGACATTATCTCAGGTGAAACAGAGTGCAAGATGGCTCGAGTGTATAGGTCCAGAAGGACAGAGAGGAAAATTGAAACCATATGTAGCTAACATAGCTATGAACTTGTGGGGTCGAGACTTGTTGCAACAATGGAATACTCAGATTAACATCCCTCCAATCTCAGAAACAAATCATAAATTAGCACATGTTTCTGAGAGAAATATTAGAAGGCATTATTCTGAGTGGTCCCCAGCCATCCATATTATACAAGAACAGCGCACAACAACTGATGATCTTCCAAAGACACCAACAGCTCTACCTTTAAAATGGTTAACAGACAAGCCTGTATGGGTCCAGCAATGGCCTTTAACAACAGAGAAACTCCAGGCTTTAGAAGAGCTGGTGGAAGAACAGTTAAATGCTCATCATATTGAGGAATCAACCAGCCCTTGGAATTCTCCTGTATTTGTTATTAAAAAGAAATCTGGTAAATGGAGAATGGTAACAGACCTTAGAGCAATTAACAAAGTAATTCAGCCAATGGGCTCTCTACAATCTGGAATTCCTCTGCCTACTCTGTTACCAAAAGGATGGCCTCTCATAGTTATTGATTTAAAAGACTGTTTCTTTTCAATACCGTTACAAGAAAAAGACAAAGATTGGCTTTCACAGTGCCTACTTATAATAATTCTCAACTGGTTAAAAGATTTCAATGGAGGGTCCTCCCAAAGGGAATGTTGAATAGCCCAACTCTGTGCCAATATTTTGTAAAACAGCCATTAGAAGTGATACATAAAAAATTTCCTAAATCTATAATTTATCATTATATGGATGATATTTTACTAGCTGACTCAAATGCAGATACTTTAGAAAGAATGTTTGAAGACGTAAAGAAAATTTTGCCTTGCTGGGGATTACAAATTGCTCCTGAAAAGATACAAAGAGGAGATTCTATTAATTATTGAGGATATAAAATAGAGCTACAAAAAATTAGACCCCAAAAGGTGCAAATTAGGAGAGATAGACTACAGACTCTTAATGACTTTCAAAGATTATTTGGAAATATTTCTCATCTACGAATTATTGTTGGGGTAAAAAATGATGAACTGCATAATTTGTTCAAAACTTTAGAAGGGGACAAGGACTTAAATAGTCCAAGAGAGTTATCACCTGAAGTTGAGAAAGAATTGGCCTTGGTAGAAAAGAAAGTACATGAAGGGCACGTAGATCGTATTGATCCAAAGCTGGATTGCATTTTGGTTATTTTACCTTCTAGGCATTCTCCTACAGCAATATTAATGCAGAGGGAAGATATTATATTAGAATGGATATTTTTACCAAATAAACCAAATAAAAAATTAAAAACTTATGTGGAAAAAATCTCTGACTTGATTTGGAAAGGAAAATTGAGACTTCGTCAATTAGCAGGAATAGACCCAGCAGAAATTGTCGTAACTTTAACTAAGGAGGACATTGAAAAATTATGGACAGAAAGTGAACCTTGGCAAAGAGCTTGCAGTAATTTTTTTTGGAGAAATTAACAGCAAATATCCCAAAAGCGATAGAATTGATCTTATAAAGAGAGCTGATTGGATCTTGCCTCGAATTGTACGGGTAAAGCCCATATCTGGAGTTCGTACATTTTATACAGGTGCCAACAAACAAGGAAAGGCAGGTTACAAATCAGAAAATTTAAGTAAAGTGGTTCAAAGTCCTTATAATTCAGTTCAAAAATCAGAATTATATGCTATTCTGTTGGTATTAATGGATTTTTCAGAACCTCTCAACATAGTAACTGACTCTCAGTGTGCTGAAAGAGTAGTATTACATATTGAGACTGCAGAATTTATCCCTGATGCTTCAGAATTAACTTCACTATTTATTCAATTACAAGATACAATCAGGAAAAGGAGTCATCCTTTATATATAACTCACATCCGATCCCATACTGGTCTGCCAGGCCCTCTAGCACAAGGCAATGATGAGATTTATAAGTTATTAATAGGAAATGTGCTGGAGGCCTCAGAATGTCATAAAAAAACATCATGTCAATAGTAAAGGTTTAAAAAAGGATTTTTCCATAACCTGGCAACAAGCCAAAGAAAGAGTAAAGAAACGTCCTACTTGTTCCTTCTACAATCAAATGCCATTACCAGCAGGATGCAACCCAAAGGGTATTCAAAGGAATGAAATCTGGCAGATGGACCTGTTTCACTTTGCAGAATTTGGAAAACTGAAATATGTACACCACACTATCGATACTTATTCAGGATTTCAGTGGGCAACTGCTTTGAGTTCTGAAAAAGCTGATTCTGTAATCACTCATTTGCTAGAAGTTATGGCCATCATGGGTATACCTGCACAAATCAAAACTGACAATGCTCCATCATATGTCTCTGTTAAAATGAAGCAGTTTTTTGCTTATTACAATATAAAGCATATTACAGGCATACCACATAATCCTACAGGTCAAGCAGTTATAGAAAGATCAAACAGAACTCTAAAGGATATGCTAAATAAACAGAAAGGGGAAACAAAAACCCCCAGAAATAGACTGCATAATGCTCTATTAACTTTGAATTTTCTTAATGCCAATGAGAAAGGAACAACAGCTGCAGGGAGACATTGGATAATAGAAAAAACTACAAAATTAAATCAGCCTATATATTTTAAGGATGTGCTGACCTCAGAATGGAAACCAGGGTATGTGTTACATTGGGGAGGAGGTTTTGCTTTTGTTTCTACAGGAGAAGATAAGTTGTGGGTACCATCAAAATTGATAAAAGTTCGATTTGAACAAGAGAAACCTCTTAATTATAGGAGGTGATAGCTCATCAACCAACATGGACATCCAATTTAAACTAACTTATACCAGTAACACATGTCTTTTCATTTAATCAGATAATAACTTGCCAAAAAGGAACATCCCCAAAATTAGTCTTGGGGAAAGGTTTTTTTTGTTTGTTTGTTTTTAGGAGAATGAAGGTTAAGGAATCTGAAGAACACTGGACAAATAAGACAACTAAAGAAAAGGGACAAATCATCTATCCCAGGAAGCAGAGTGAAATGGCGTATGGGTATATATTATCTAAAAAATTTTATGTCTTCCTAAATGTTTGTTTCTGCTTTTCTCTAAAGATTTAACACTATTGGTCTTCTAATAGTCCCAGTCCAATTAAAATTTAAAGCTGACTTTGGAGTTGGAGAATGGCTCTCTCCTTCTTTAAACTCAAGCATGTTGTTAAAAGGAAAATGCAAACTCCCTGTATCATGCCAGAATAAAAGAGCCATCTTCTGCTATGAGACAGGAGAAAAGCCAAATTAATTAAGGGACTATTCTATTACTAATCTCAACTCTTTGATTCTATTCTGATTCTTTAAATTTTTCTTAAAAGTATAAATTTTATATCAAAACTTACAAGATTAATATATATATATATATACATTTTAAACTTTGCTAAGATATGAATGGTCATATAGAGTACTAATTAATTCTAGAAAAAAGGCTTCAATTAGCTGCATATATATGTCTTTGTGTTCGAGTCTCTTATCAGTTTTCTGCAGGAATTCACGGCCAGGCCTAACATCAACTGAAGTCTCCAGGAAGAAGTTGGGGCCCCACAACAACAACAATTCAACGTGGACAATAATAACATTACTAAGCTGACAAACATCATCTACAGATCAGCTTTGAACTACAAGGTGCTCAGAGCAATTTTGAGATGACTAGCTGAGATGATCCAGTCTCAAAGACTACTTGAATAAGGACTTGAGATAAACCCTGAACTTTGGCATTATACACAGACTGGATAATGAAGGATATAGTTACCTTTCCTAGAATTTGACAATTAACCTAATATTTTTTTTTCAGCATAAAGATAACTTCGCCCATACCCAGCAGGAAGCAATTTTAAGAATACGACGCCCACATTCCCAAAGAGGTGGTGTGGGGTGGGTGGTTTTTTGGTCTTTTTATGGGTTTTGGGTTTGGGATAATTTTCATTGTTTAGGGGGGTTGGTTACAAGTTGTTGTCAAGGGTTAGGAAAAAGACTATGCAGATTAGATTTAAGGTTCTTATTTTTTTTTTAAAAGAGAGAGAGAGAGAGAGAGAGAAAGAAGAAGAAAAAGACAATTACTAGTTTTAAACACTTTACATTGGATTGGATTGTTTTATATTGTATACAAATTATATATATTGAAATTGATATTGTTAGAAAATGCTATATGTATATTTCTAATTGTACTTATATCGTTCATTTAACAATGCAATTTTCTGATCCTTGAATGTTATTATTACCAACTATTAGGATATAAAGAAATGATAGTTAGTAGTTAGACATTACAATAGAACTTGTAGTCATATTAGGTATGTTTTAAAAATTGAGCAGATATATTTTAGATAGGTCATTTTCAAACCCTTCAGAAATCTACAGAATATGGCATTTAAAATATTTTAATAACTTAGAAAATTTTTCTTTTTTGTTATGATTATGAGACATGTCGGCCCCTGGCAGTACCAATCTACTTCAGAGAAAATATGGGCATTGAAGAAACTGCGTATGGAGTTAGCTTTCATTGTGGCAAAAGTTAGCCACTGGACAACAAAGTATCCTCGAATCAACTGCTGACAAAATGGACAGACAGGACATGAAACAAAGGACTATTGATTCTTGCCTAAACAAGCGTGGTTATGGCTTTATCAAAAGGCATCTTCTGAGGCCAGGACAGTATGGCACCATCCCTGATGTGGCCTTCGCAACTCGGAAAAAGTACAGTGCCCTTTTCTTCGAAGGCAGCTGAACAGGCAGTGGGCTGATGGCTTCTGATGTGCTATGGAACAGCAGCTGAAACAGTTATTCTTGAAGAGTAACTAAGCTCACGCCTCTCAATAGTAGACTGGCATTTGATAGAGAGATGTGGAGAAGAACGGGATGCTGAGATGAAGCCATATGTACACAGCCAAGAAGAATGGAGAGCTGAATTAAAAAACCAACATTTTCCAGAATTTAAAATCCTGAATCATGACATGACACTAGTGGAATTCAGGTGTTTCTGGTGCATGGACTGCTCTCACCCAATGTGAGGTTGAACTGTTGACCTTGTGTACATCCTACTTCACAAATGAGTCTGTCAGATATGCTAAGCCTATAGGCTAAGATGATGCCCCAGCATTGCGGAGAAACCTCAGGTAACTGTCCAGGCAGCTGGCTGTTTCTGTCAACTCACAAATTTTTTGGAAGTTGCTTGCATGCACTTTCTGTTTTTATTTTTGTTAGCTAATATTATTTCCCTTGGGTCTCTGAGGGAGTTGAAAATTAGTTAGTTATAGTTGAAGGTTAGTTAGTTATAATTGAAGATTAATTAGGATAGAAAGTGAATTAGATACATTTTGGACTTAACAAAATAGGATAATGAAATTATTATCTCTGAATTTGTCAAATACAAATGGACTAGACATTGTTTAGACATTTATTATTTGTATATATTGTATATAGTTATTGTACTTTTGTATATAGTTTTTCTTTTGTTAGTTAAAACCTTTTTCTTTTTTTTCCTTTTTATTAAAATAGAAAAGGGGAAATGTGGTGGTATTTTACTTGTACTGAAATGTGGTTTTAATTTTATGTTAATAAATAAAGTTGACTGGGGGTCAGAGTTTTAGAGCCATAGCAAGTGCGTGGCGGTGGTGGGGCATGCCTTTAAGGACCTGGAGGGTGGTACATACAGGCAATGACAAGGCAGTCACGTGTTTAGGTTTACAACCAATGAGAAGGCAGAACAACTAGACTATAAAAAGGCATACACACAGGAAGTAGGCTCCTTTTTTTCAGAGAGCTCTCTTGGCTGAAGCAGGATAGCTGAAGCAGGAAGGGTAAGGCTCTTAGTTCTGACCTCTTGGCTTTCTTCTCTGAATTGGCTCTGTGTTTCTTATTTAATAAGACGGTTGGTTACATCTACAGCGTAGTGTGCAGCTTGGAGACACCTCTGTGTAATACAGTGTAGGTCAAGCCCGCATGCACACCACAAACCTACCAAAGAGTAGCTCAAGCACCTAGGCTGCTGCTAACTTGATAGAGACAACTAGGAAGCTGTTTTTAGCTCCATTTTAGAGTCTTTTTTCTTAGGTTTTAGGTGGAAACGCTTGCCAACCTGTTGGGCACCATTTGTAGCTGGTGGTTTTCTCCAGTTCTGTCCCATATCAGACTGATTCATAACTAAATTAAGATTTATTTCAAACTATTTTGGTTTTTTGTCTGTGCTTTATGTAAATGTTACACATACATAGACATTTTAAGATTGGTAAGGTTGTTTTTCCAATAAAGCTATGAAGATTTCACTGAAGAAGGTAAGAGTATCAAAGGGGACAGCCAATACTTTAGTCTTTGCCCTACAAATTCAGGCAGTTTCAATGGTAAAATAGGATGCTCTCTAATAAGTTATCTCTTTTCTTGATCAGAAATGTCACACCATCCAGATATTGGAATCTTACTAGCACATATCTTATAAAAGGGGGGGGGTTTCTGGGGACCTCAGTTGATGTGTGTCAAAAGGCAAAAATTTAATTGTGTGAGGATCTAAATCATGTCAAATAGGTGTGTGAGGGATGTGTAACTTGAGAAAGGGAACATAGAGAAAGCATACATTAGAGTGGAGACATTATAAACTGATACCTTTTCAAAATATCTAGGTTGGATTCACAGAGATGTCTAAGGCAGAAAAACTAAAATATTTACTGATAATCATGAATCAGGCATTATCTATTTGAAGATAATATTAATTATACTACAAGCAGTTGTAAGTGAGAGGGAAAAAGACACAGAGCTTGGAATCTAACTAGTACATAATCATATAAAAAGGGGAATTACTGGGGACATCAGGTGATATAATTCACAAGACAAAATTTTAACTCTATGAGGGTCTACATCATTGTTAATCAGTTTGTCCTCCATCTTGTTTTCACTTAAGCTATAAAACCTTAAGCCAGACCTCTCTATTCAATATCCACCCTACCCTTTCCAACCTCAACACCAAATGTTGACAAAAATATGGAAAAAGAACAAGGTATAATGAACATTGGAAGGTCCTTTTCTGGTGCTACTAACCACAGACATTGTAATTTGGATGGCTGAAAGAGTTTGGACACATTACAGCTAAATGAGGAAAGCTGCTGGCAAAAGTACTTAGAAAAAATGTGGTAACAAGGAAACCTTGTGACATAAAGAAGGAATCATTTCAATTGGCTGTACCTCTTGCTGTAGACTTCCATTCTCACTCACTTAGCAAAGAAAACAATGCTAGGTCCTTTGACATCTGCTCTGATTCTATAGAAGGACCTAGGTGGATTCAAAATAAATTTTAGTCTAAAATCAAAATAGCTGCAGAATTCAAGTCAAGTATATGTTGGCAGTCAACATTAAACATGAATGCTGACCGATTGATAAAGATTTATCAATTATAACAAAGATGCCCTTGAAATCATATCTAACCAGGTAGATGCATCCATCTGAATGGTTTTAGAAAGCAATATTATACTTAGTATGATGCTTGAAGGGATGGGGAATATTTGTATTCTTCTTGTTGGAAGTTATTGCACTTTTATTCCCCAAATTACAGGTCTTGTTGGAATGATTTCAAGTATTCTTCATGGGCCAATTACTTTATGCAATGAGTAAACAAAATATTCAGGAACAAATGAATCTTCTTTTGTACTCTTATAAAGTGACAGATTGCCAAATGGAAAGATGTGATGCCCTCAGTCCAAACCTTCCTTATTATAGTTCCAGAAATCATAATTATAGTTGTCATGAAATCATGGAAATACAAAGGTTAAACCAATAATTAAATGAAACATCAATAAGTTCCAATTTCCCTACAACTTATTGTAGTGTGTAAACTATGAATACCACAGAACAGAAAATTGAAAAAAAATAATCAAATTATGAAAGAAAACAAAAATGTGTTATGAAAGAAATAGTGGTGAATGTAAAAAAAACTGTTTTTATATCAAAAGATTAAATAAGACAAAATTCTATTTAAAGATGAAAAGAATTCACTTTGTTAGAAATACAAATTCCTCCAGAGTAAGCACTTCTTCAAATCATAAAGTGTTGAAGATGATGTTTTCTGTTCAAAATTGCATTCGGTTTAGGAATTGTATCATTTCAAAACAACCAATCTGTAAGAATATGGAGATGAGATCCCACTAATCAGAGATACAGGATTTACAAAGTAATAGAGAGTAGCCAGAAGGAGAGTTGCAAAGGGTGGCAGGAGTGAACCTAAAACCATCAGAAAACACAGATATTTACACTAATATTTATAATAGTAGCAAAATTATATTTGGAAAGTAGGAATAGAAATGATTTTATGATTTGTGGTTACCTCAAAAGGAGGAATTGTACTAAAGTGTCACAGCATTAGGAAGGTTAAGAAAGCAAGCCAAGCTATTGTGAGCTATTTCATCACACTGTGAACCCTAAGACTGTGTTAATTAAATAAAATCAACCTTGTGTCAGAAGTCAGAGACAGCAGCTAGTTGACAGAAAGTAGTCATAGAGAGTCAGATGGAGTACAGATAACAGAGAGAAACAGGAAATAATAGGAAGGAACTTTGAGTGTAGCAGTCTATTTGGTTTGGAGCAGCAGAAGGATGCTCTCTTGTTGGGTCACTGACTAAAGATGAAGGTCAGCTCATGCTTCTTGTCTTCTTTGAGCTAGCAGATTTTCACACTGTATCTGACTCCCAAGTCTTTATTGGTAAAGTATAATGATAGAGACTTAGTTAAAAACTGCAATTGGTTGAAGCAGCAAAAATGGTTCTGGTTCTGGCAGGACATAGATGTCCCTCTCGGCCTTGGCCTGAGCAGCAGGTCTGGGACTATGGATCTGCAGTCAGTAGATGAAACAGTAATAGTTTCAAGTGAAGCCTCTGTACTGACAATAAAACAACACTGAGCACTGAGAAAGGCATGAAGAACATGTAAATAAGCAGCATTCCTCTATTGCCTCTGAAACAACTTTTGAGTCCAGTTTCCTGCACTGTTTGAGTTTCTGTCTGAATTTGATGGTGATCAGTGGTAAGGGCCTATATTGCCAAATAAACCTTTACTTTACAAGGTATATTGGTCAGGATGTTTCATCACAGTAGTAGTAACCCCAACTAAGAAACATTCTTCCCTTAAACCCTCCCACATACCCCCCTTTGCTTTTTTTCAAATTAATTTCCACTTTTTCAATAATTATTGTTAAATGCAGTTATGTATGTGTATATATTCCTAAATCCAATCTGCTCAGTTTGTGCTATATTACCTCTGTGTATGTTTTCTGGACTGATCATTTGGTATTGGAGAACCAGTTGTTCTCTTAAAGATATAGCTACAAACAACTCCTGTGCCCAAATTTCAAGCAACATTGCTAAAGAGGAGTCAAAATTTGTAAGAGCCAGAGTATTAGATAATTTGCAGTTCTCTTACTTTTGAGAAAGTCTACATAGTTGCCTGCCATTTACCTGTTCCAATTTCCTGTCCAACTATGTGTCCCAACCTGGGCCAGATTAGCTGTTTCTTGCTTGTGACACATTTTTCTGCTCCAGACTTGGTTCAGTTTCTTCACCTTAATTTTTTATTCTGCCACTTTATTTTCAAACCTTACTGTACCAGCTAAAGCATGAGTTTCCAGTAGGAGTTCCTTCCCAACCCTGTCCTTTGCATATTTTTAACATTCCATTTCTGAAGCCAAGACCTTTGCTTCAGGTCAGATACATGGAGGACAAACAGCCACACAATGAAGAGGGAGGCTTTATAGAAAAAGCAAAGAAATCCAAACTGCTCAGGAGAAAGCCCGAAGTACAAGAATAGTCATAGAACAAAGAGAAGAAAAAGGTCTGATTTTTTTGTGAGTAGGCATACTTAAAAGCTGTATAGTTGAGGCCCTGTGGCCTGATAAACTTCTGCTCTAAAGGCTGGGATTCTGGGGAGGAAAAGTACAATATCTCATAATAGGACCAGTTATTCTGCCCAGGTCTTTAGCATGGTTTGAGTTGATCTGGTCTCCCTAGGGATCATCACTGGGCCAAGTGAGTAAGCAGGCCTAGCTGAACTGTTAGGTCTCTAACCAGGCAAGAGATTCTATTTTCTGATCAGGAGCTCTTTCTTCTCTAATATTGCCATTGAAATTCTTACTGCTGATGGTGTCCTTTCCATAAATGTACATTCTTATAGCTGTTTTTTTTTAAATCTTTAAGCCTTCCCATGGTAAATAATTGTTTGATGGAAATTGAAGATTTCCATATTACATCTACATTAACACATATAAGTAGGTTCTAAGATAGTAGAACTAAGAGCTATAGTTGTAGCCAAGTGGTTAAGGCGATGGACTAGACAATCCACTGGGGTCTCCCCATTCAGGTTCGAATCCTGTTGACTACGTACTAGTCTGTTTGGCCTGTTCTACACAGAAGCAGCAAACGCTGCTCACAGGGCAGGACAGGCTCCAAAACTACACAGAGAAACTCTGTCTCAAAAAACAAAACAACAACAACAACAAAATACTAGAAATAGAGTACAGTTTTTCATACACAAAATTCAAGGGGTTATTTTTTTTAATACTGTACAAGTTCTAACATTTTGCTAGGGCAAACGTAAGAGTGATTAAACCCTTAGGAATCAACTTGCCTTTGAAAAGCTTCCTTAGTTCTTATGTCCTGTGAATCTCACTTGCTATACACATTTCATGGCATCTAAATCTCTTAGCATTCTGGTAATTTCTAAACCACATTTCTAGAAGCAAACCTCAATATGTTGGTATCATTTGTAAGACATTGAAAAGATTACTAAATCTTATCGAAATCTAAATCTAAATTAATCTAATCTAATTACTAATTCTAAATCTTATATTTTCCAAGTCAATAAATGTATATTTTCCCATATACCTTCAGAGTCTATTCAGCAAATGCACTTATAATAAAGTCCTAGGAACACTTCCTTCTCATATTCCATATTTTTATAAGATATATCTGGCTTGTTCCTTTTCAAATTAGTGTGAAACAAATTCTAAATGATACTGTTTATTGTCTCTAACAGATGATCTAGTGACTAGGCAGAAAATACAAGCAGTGAAAAGATATATATTACCATCTAGAGGAATTCTCTCTTTCAAGGATTCATATCAGATCATAATAGGGTAAGTAAGCCGTTAAACAGGCTTGGCAGAGGTAATTGAATCTAGAGATTCAAAATAGGAAGAAGGGCATCTTCCCAGGTGTTTCTAATTAAAGAATACCAGTTGTCTAGCTTCCTCACTAAGGCCCTGGTTATGACCTAACACCAGCCTTGCTGACTCTTTCAGCTTTCTCTGGTGTTTTGTAACATTGAGAGTTCATTTTCTAACCTCAACGTCACCTTTTTTTCTGCCCATCTGCTCAGAAAAATAAATCTTTCTTTAAATGATGAGAAGGAAATTCTGACATTCATATTTCGTCTTCAAGTAACTGTTTGTTGGCTGCAGTCTTTCATTATTATTTTCTAGCATATTGATTTGGCTTTTTAATACTTCTTTAAAAATGAATATAGACTGGTTAAGCTATAAACACCAATTTTTTTCCGTGGTCACGGAGGCTAGGAATGCCCCACTATCATTATCAGGTAAAGGCCTGTTTCCTCTCAGATGATGTTTTCTAGTTGTGCTTCCATCCCCATCGTAGAAGAGACAAAATAAGCTTCTGGAATAAATTTCACTCATGAGAATTCTTTTACCGTAATATCATCTCACAAAGAACCCTTGCCAATTTTCTTTATGATCACTGTTAAAACTTTAACATATGACTTTCTAGAGTCATAAAGACTCAAGCTCTACTATTCTATACCTGTTCCACAAAATACCTTTCTTTTCCACACGCAAAATATAGTTGGCCCTGTGCTGGCTAGTTGTATGTCAACTTCACACAAACTAGAGTCATTGAAAAAGAGGGAGCGTTAACTAAGGAAGTGCCTCCATATAATCAGGCTGTATTAAAACCTTGAAATCATATTCTCCATAAAGAATTTTCAAATGTAATTTTTACCTTTCATGTTCAGTGGACTAAAAGTCTCACCCATTCCTGCCGTGTTTCTGAGCTGAATTTGTATTGTTAAGCATCCAGGCAGCCTCATACTCATGGCTTTCCTATACTTTATGATTCATATGCTAAGTCTCTTCCAATCTGGATCCTTGAATTGTCCTTGTTCTAATGAATCCGTTGAGTATTGCTCAGGGTAGCTTTCTGCAGTAGTTTACTATCTGAATGATGAGAGTTTTAATAAACTTATGCTAGGGCCTAGACTAACAGTAATAGAGATTCATTGCTAGATTTAATTGCAAATTATAATCTGCTGACTTGGAATATTTTGGGTACCTGCTTTTACAAATTAGGCTCTTTTTGAAGTTGATACTGAGGTGGCATATAGTCTATAGATGATGCCTAAGAAAAGAATTAGTGGAAGTTAAACTACAATAGAGGCTCAATGAAACCTTAGCTAACTTTACGTAAATCATTGAAGTATATATAGCCCGCCAAAGTGTCCCACAGTGAGTTGAAGTCATCAAGCTTTTATGACTCCACTAGACTCCATTTCTCTACATGTTACTCTACAGGATGAGCTTACTCCTTGCTGAGTCAGTTTTTGGAACTAATTGAAAATACACATATCTTAAAGCTAGTGAGTATTTTCTGAAAACCCATTTAGAAAATGGAATAAGTTTTTGCCTGTCTTGATAGTCTATATCCATGTAAAATTAACTTACAGCTGTCTAATGGCCTGTCTGTGGTGTATTAGATGATTCATAAAAATAATCTTCCATGAAGTATTCTCTGTACTAAGCAGTGACTGGATATCTGGATTAGATCTTGTGTTTTCAGGAGATTGAATAAATATGAAATTCTCAAGGAGATGGTCAATAGGCTCATTATAAGCCCTATCAGAGAAAAAACAATACATTAGCTTAAGGACTGAATTAGAATCAAGACAACCTGTGGGTGTTAGTAGCAGCAATACAAGCACAGACAACAAGAAATAAATTACGTAAGTAGTAGAATATTGTTATAGCTAGCAATGGATACATATTGCTAAAGGGTCATTAAGATAAAAGATATTTTATAAACAATAAGTTTTGTTCTAGTTTCCCCTGGCCTGAACTAGGTAAGTCTCTTATTAACATACATCATTTTGTTTCATGTCATATTCATGTTCCCTTGTGTTATTATAAGTCATTTTAATAGCAATAAAAGAGATTTTGTTTGTTGATAGTATTGGAAAGTTTACTTAATCAATTGTAAGTTGCACCCTGGTAGGGAAGAATACTTAAATTGTTTTTCAGCAGAATGTTACAGTGAGTTCATTTATGCACATGGTGTTCAAATTGAGTAGAAGGGGCAAAATTTTTCAGGCCATATAAAAAATGAACTTAAATAGGAAGAAGCCATCTAGGAAATGGATGTTGTGGCCAAGTATTGAGTGAGGATGCAAGTGTCACATATTTTTTTTCTAAACTCAATTCAGTATAAAAAACAGATTTATTTGTAGAGATTTGAATAATACAAGATAGAGTGGTGTTATACCACTGATGTTATTTGAGGAAGGTGTTTAGTGTCATTCATCAGTTGTAAATAGAACTTGTAAAGGAAGCCAGAGAGATCAATATAAGATTTGGAGTAGAATTAAATAAAAGAGAAGTTAAATAAAGGGCAGTGTGACAAAAGAATAAGAAATGATAGAGAAAAGAAAAGTCCATGAGGTATTCTGTTTTGCATTTTGTATGGATTCAAAGAAGCTAGAAAAGGGCTGGGAATATTGCTCAATGGTTAAGAGTGTTTTCTGATCTTCCAGAGAACTCAAGTTCATGTCCCAGCACTCACATAATGCTGCTTAGAACTGTAACTCCAAGTCTCAGGAACTTAACACATTCTGGTATCTACAGGCATGAACACATATGGTGCACATACATACACATTAGTAAAATCAGTAATAATAAGAGTGTAGGAACACTGAAAGAGCTTTATTTAGGGTAATGTTAGATACAACATTGTGAAAATATTGCAGCAAATACCTATTTAACACAGGTTTGAGGGGAGGTAAGCAAAATGCAGTATGTGTTGGGTCTGAGATATTTCTAAATTAATTTTGTTGTGTTAATTGCCCATGACCTGCATTATGTTGATTAGCATTATAATTGCTTTAAGAGTTTTATTTGTACTCACTCCAATTTCTATTAATAAGAAATTAATGTGACTGCTGGATTGATAGTTAAATGAAAGTGATACTTGAAATTGCATGAAGGAAAACATGACCCAGAGTATTAAAACATCAGAATCCATGGTTCTTCTGACTAGGCAAGGAATATATTCTCTTCCCAGATGAAGTTTTCCCATAAAGTAGTTAACAGAAAAAGAACATGTAAATTACGCATTATTGTTATTTACAAAGACATGCTTCACAAGTAGGAATCTGTTAAATCATCAGGGATTTCTTATTTAGATATTCAATTAGCTAATGTTCTCCAGGGAAACAGAAAAGTGCCCTGTGCATTTGTGTGTGTCATTGTATTTGTGTATGTGTGTGTGTGTGTGTGTGTGTGTGTGTGTGTGTGTGTGTGTGTGTGTTATTTTTGTGTGTATATTTTATGTAGAGGTAATTAATATCTACATTATATAATAAAATACATTTAATTACATATAGTTATCATCTTGATTTCATTTCTTATGGCTGTAATGAGATATCTTGAAAAAAGCAATGTTTTGAGCACATATTTCCTCACTTCTTCTGAGTGTGTCTATAGTATAACCAGTTTATTCAAGCTACTACCACTGTGACTTTCTGGTTTGATGTCACAGTGGTAGTAGCTTGAATAAACTGGTTATACTATAGACACACTCAGAAGAAGTGAACAATAGATAAAAGCATGCGTACCTATATTCAGTTCAGTTTTTCTTCATTATTTTTTAACAGACCAGGACCAAACACAGAGAATTGTGCCACCTACTCTTCGGCTGGTTCTTTCTACTTCAATTAATGTAATCAATACAATCACCAGAGACATACCCAAAATTGAATCTGATCTAGATAATACCTCATTAAAAGCCTGTTTCCTATGAATGAGTACATATTATGTTTGTCTCTCTGAGTCTTGGTTACCTCACTCAGGATGATTTTTTCTAGATCCATCCATTTGACTGCAAACCTCATGATGTCATTGTTTTTCTCTGCTGAGTAGTACTCTATTGTGTATATGTACCACATTTTATTTATCCATTCTTCAGTTGAAGGGCATCTAGGTTGTTTCTAGGTTCTGGCTATTACAAACAATGCTGCTATGGACATAGCTAAGCATGTGCCCTTGTGGTATGATTGAGCATTCCTTGGGTATATGCCCAAGAGTGGTATAGCTGGGTCTTGGGGGAGATGGATTCCCAATATTCTATGAAAGCGCCATATTGATTTCCAAAGTGGTATACAAGCTTGCATTCCCACCAGCAGTGGAGGAGAGTTCCCCTTGCTCCACATCCTCTCCAGCATAAGCTGTCTTCAGTGTTTTTGATCTTAGCCATTCTGACGGGTGTAAGGTGGTATCTCAGAGTCGTTTTGATTTGCATTTCCCTCATAGGAGGATACTAGATGTAAAACAAAGGATGAATAGACTGGTACTCACAACTCCAGGGAGGCTACCTAGAAAACAGGACCCTAAGAAAGACATAGGGATCGCCCAATGACAGAGAAATGGATGAGATCTACATGAGCAAACTGGAGTTGATGGAGGTTAATGAGGGTCAAGGATCAAAGGAAAGAGAGCTTAGGGGAGTGGGAGATCCCAGCTGGATCAAGAACAGAGAGGGAGAACAAGGAAAAAGAGACCATGATAAATGAAGACCTCATGGGAATAGGAAGAAGCAAAGTGCTAGAGAGGTCCCCAGAAATCCACAAACATACCTCCACAATAGACTACTGGCAATGGTTGAGAGAAAGCCCAAACTGACCTACTCTGGTAATAGGATGGCCAAACATCCTAACTGTCATGCTAAAAATCTCATCCAATGACTGAGGGAATCAGATACAGAGATCGACGGCCAGGCCACAGGTGGAGCTCCAGGAATCCAATCAGTGAGAAAAAAGGAGGGATTTTATGAGCGAGAATTGTTGAGACCAAGATTGGAAAAAACACAGGGACAAATAGCCAAACTAGTGGAAACACATGAACTATGAACCAATAGCTGAGGAGCCCCCAACTGGATCAGGCCCTCTGGATAAGTGAGACAGTTGATTAGCTTGAACTGTTTGGGAGGCACCCAGGAAGTGGGACCGGGATCTGTTCTTAGTCCATGAGCTGACTGTTTGGAACCTGGGGCCTATGCAGGGACACGTTGCTCAACCTGGGAGGAGGGGACTGGACCTGCCTTGACTGAATCTACCAGGTTGAGCTGAATCCCCAGGGGAATCCTTGCCCTAAAGGAGATGGGAATAGGGGGTGGGCTGAGGGGAGGACAGGGGGCAGGAGGAGGGAAGACAGGGGAATCCATTGTTGATATGTAAAATTAAATCAATCATCATATAAGCAGGTATGTACTCATAGACTTATAATGTATTTACTCATATATGAAAAATGCAGCCAATGTGGTTATTCATTAAAACAAGATGGCATGCAAGGTCCATTATCTCAGAAGAGTAGTGAATTTGCTTGATAAAGGAGTAGAACATTAATGATCTGATGTGGATTTAGAAATCATTGCTGATGTAGTTTATCAGGTAAAATTATTTGCCATACAAACATGATAATCTAAATTAAATTCCTGGAATTCATGCAAAAATGGACAAATGTAGTAGTGCTCAATTGTAATCCTAGATATCCTATTTTGAAACAGAATGCAGAGAGAAGTGAATTAGCTGGAAGCTCACAGGCCAGTCAGCCAGGAATATGCATCACAGTAGAAGGAAGAGATATCTGCCTCAAAGAACAACATGGGTGCAGAGAACTAATTCTAGAAAGTTTTCCTCTGTTCTCCAGACACCCAATGAGGTGCACACACACACACACACACACACACACACACACACACACACACACTCAAACAAATGTATAAAAAAATAAATAGAACAAATAACATTGGAACAGTCTGCCATTTTGAAAAGTGAACATATTTTGTAAGGCCACGGATAGAAAATTCTATGAAGTATGCCATTTGCTAAACATCAATTCATAAATGATAATAGTGCAGTGACAACTCAGTCAGAGGTACATAAACCCAAGTAAAAAATGGAATCTGGCATATTAATTTAGGAACATTTACCAAAAAAGAAAGTAATCCAAGTGTAGGCAGAAGTTTCTGTATTGGGCCCACAACTCCTAAATATCCTGCACCTGCTTCCCCAATAATTGACTGAGAGGCTTAATATTACTTATAAATGCTTGGCTTGTAACTCAGGCTTCTCTTATACTTAAATTAACCCATTATTCTTATCTATGTTTAGCCACATCATTTGGTACCTTTTCTCAGTCCAGCATTCTCATTTTGTTTCTTCTGTTGCTGGCTGACCTAATTGTACCCATGTTATCTAAAGAGTAAAATCTCACTACATAAATATCTATATCTCTTTACTTCTAATACAAGTTGTAGTCCCAACTCAAGTATAATCAAAGCTGGCTTTGGAGTTGGAGCATGGCTCTCTTCTGTAAAGTCAAGCATGTTGCTAAAAGAAAATATAAATAGTTTCTGTGTCATATCAGGAGAGCCACCTGGTGTGGGACAGAAGAAAACAAAAAATCTAGGGACTATTGTGGTCAAAATTCTATTTCTTCCTATACTTATTCTTGACTCTATGGAATCTTTCTTTGGATATCATACTATCCTAAAATTTAAAATTTCCATTGATATTAATAATGTTTAAGTTTTCCACAATGAACAATATATTTTCTTAACAGCAATCTCTGAAGTCTTCAGAAGAAAGATAGGGCCCCACAACAACAGTTCAACCTGGTTTATAATGATGCCATTGAGCTGATAAACACCACTCAAAGATTGGCTCTGGACTACAAACTATTCAGGACAGTTCCAAGGTGGCTTACTAAGATAATCCATCATCTTACACATCTAGTCAGAACTTCAGATAAGCTTTACCCATTACTCTGAGACTGGCTAAAAACATTACACCTAGTCCTTATTAGTCTTAACCATATTTTTAATTTTTTTCACAGGCTCCCACAGAGATACCATCACTCTTTAGACAGTAGAAAGTGATTTTAAGAAAATGATGCCCCCTCTCCCCAAAGGTTTTGTTTTCTCAGGGTTATGGATAATTGTCATCTGTTAGGGGTTGGTTATAAGTTGTAATAAGGTTGGGGGTGGAAAAATAAAGTTTAGGCTCAGGATTCTCTTTTGGAAAAAAAAAAAGGGGGAACAGACGGGATAGGATAATAATGTAGAATTTGGTATCTACGTGTAAACTAAATCAGTTACTATCAGCTTTAGATAGTTTGCATTGGTATGGATTCTTGTATATTCATACAAATGTAAAATTATTTTTCTATTCCTATTTAAGATAATTTGTATATTGATACAAATACAAAACTATATTTGTCATATTGTACATATGTTCCTGCTTTGAAATACTTTGTATGTTGATACAAATATAAAATTATATTTGTCATACTATATGTATGTTCTATCTCTATTTAGGATATTTGTATATTGATACATATTAAGTATATTGTTATCATATTGCACTATACATTTCTACCTCATTAAGATATTTTTGCATATTGTCACAACTTTGAGGTCACTGTCCCTATACTGTATATCTGTTTACAGATTGTTTATTTTTATAATGTGAAGCCTTAGTCTTTAAATTGTTTAGGTTGATAAGAATAACAGGTTAACAGTCATCCATGCTTGTCATATTTATAGTAATGTTGGTTTAGGTTTTCTAGATATACGTAAATACATGTCAGATGAATAGATAATCTTCAAATACTTCATAGACCTAGAGAATACAGCATTTAAAAGTTTTAATAACTTACAATTTTGTTGACATGAGACACAGTTGCTTCTGGGAGTACTGATCTACTTCTGGGAGGACGTTGGGCATGGAAGACACTCAATATGGAGTTTGTCTTCTTGTTAAAAAATGAGCTGTTGGGCAAAGAACTACACTTGTCTCATCTGCTGAGAGTAAGCACGTTGTCCATTCCAGATGAACAGGATATAAGGAAAAGCAACTGTTGAATCTTGCAAAGACAGGATAAGATGGTCTTTCAAATTGTTCTGCTTCTGAAAATGGTCTGTCAAATATTCTAGGCCTGTAGCCAAAAGTGGATGTCCCAACATTGCAGAGAAACATTGAGTAACTGTCCAGGCAGCCACCTGTCTCTGTCATTTCTTGCATTTTTTCAGAAGTTGCTTGCTTGCACTTCCTGTTCACTCAGGTAATATTATTTTCCTTCTCAAGTCTTTGATGGGGTTGAAGACAAGATAGTTACAGTAACAATCCTCTAATATCTTAGCTAAGAGCATATTAGATACTAGATTTAGATTCTTCAGGATAGGACAATTTTTGGTGTAATCTTCATAATTTGCCATTTACCTATGACCTGGAAACATTTAATATGTTTCTTACTTTACATTGTTCTTGTTGGTTGCAATTCCACTTTTGTTTATGTTATTACCTTTTCTTTCTCCTAAACAATACTATATAGTTTTGTGTTAGATTTAGAAACTTTTTATTTAAACAAAAGGGGGAGTTGCTCTGCCTGTGACCTTGGCCTAGCTGACCCAATAGAGGCAGTGGTTCTTGCCTGCTTATGTAACCTCCTGAAAGGGAAGGGGGAGGGGGGCACGAGCTCTCTCTTGGATGTGGAAGGCTTTCTGGCACATGGTTCGGCAACCTGGTCTGGACATTTCTCTATCTTTCCCTGGGAGATGAAGAAGCAATGGCATCATTTCATTTTGTATCAATGAGTCTGTTTTCCTCAGAGAATTCCTTAGTAAGTTGATTTATATGGACCACTGAGGCTCTCATTATATCCAAGAGCAAAATGTCTAGTGTTATAAAGCAGTAGACGTAATTCTGTGTTTGGAGGTGGGCGCTGAACTTGGTAGGTCCTTGTATGAGAGGTTTGTTTCACTTTGTGGCTTTACTGTGGATTCTATAGACCGGTAAGTGGTGAAACTTATGTGAGGGAACAAAAATTATTTAGTGCATGTCCTTGAACAAAATTATGTCATTTTATTTACTCTTATACCCTCCCCCTCTGGCATATGCTTTAGTCATTGCTGCTTAACATCCTCATTAAATGCTCTGAGTTATGAAGACCCCCTGATGTTGGACTTCAGTCCCTAAAGAGAATCTAAATAAACATTATTTTCTTTATGAGAAGCCTATTGCAGGCGTTTCATTATAATGATTGAAAAGACCCTGATACAGCATCATAAGAAAACTTTAGTAAGACAGAGCAAGAAGAGATGGAACACAAATCGCAGACTAATTGTCAGTCATTTTATCAATCAATAAATTACACGACAATAGAAACAAAAATGAATAAGAAAATACAATTGCAGAGGAAGAAAAAATAATGAAAATGCACTCAGTATGAAAAATACAACTGGTATATCTCAAAAATGTTATTTAATGATTAAAGACATAATTTGAAAATAACTTATATAAGACAATTGAAAAACAATTAACCGAAAAAACATCAACTTCATCTTGCATCCTTCCAAGAATATCAACAAGGTGAAAAATCTAAGATTGAGAGGAGTGGATTAAAACTTTTTGAAAATAAATAAGAAACACAAATTATAAAACATTTAATGGATATTCTCAGAAGATTGCTTGAATCAAAACTTAAAAGTTTATTCAATGACTGAAATAATGTTATAGAGAAATATACAGCAAATAAAATCATACATAAAATGTTGTGTACTAAAGATCTCATTTCCAAAGAAAAATTGTTAAATTTTTCTTTATGTTCTCTGAAGATATGTGACATAAAGCAACTCTATCTGTTCCTATTTCACAAAAATAATACAGGCTTTCTATGTATTTCTCTGTCTTATGTTGTTAATTCTTTCAATATTTCAAATTTTCCATTCTCATATATGTAAAATGATCAGTGGTCCTTGACATTATTGTTGAAACTCCTTTAGGATGCGACAAATTGGGCCACTCACTTTAAGATGGCAAATGCTGACAATGAATACTTTCTGTGTTTTTCATGTTGTGTTGATTAAATGTCCTATTGTCTCCTTCATTCTTCATACCTCTTTTGTCTCAGAGACAAAACAATCTTTAAGCACGGCCAATGGATAAAACTAAAGTGGCAGTCAAGTACTTAAATGGGAATCAGAGTCACACATTTCTCAAAAAACAAACAAACAAAAACCAAAAACAACAACAACAACAACTATAAAATCTTATTGAGAATGCTATTCCACAACCAACAAACTAAAAAAGCTAAGTATTTTGTGACAATTAGACAATCTGGGAGTGCAAAGAAAAAGTGCTTGTAAGTAAACACAGGAAGAGACACTGTCATATTACTAATATGAAGAAAATTGTTATGATCTTGATCCAAAATTAAATCTGCAATACATGTTTTGAAGTCAAAGTCTAGTTCTGAGCTATCCACTTCTATGGTAGCTAGCAGAGTTGATGAAGGTCTGCTTAAAAAGACTGATTCTAGTAAAGGTTAGTTCATGAGATTGGTATACCATCCTGATGTACAGAACTAACGTATGCATAATGGTGAACTCCTGCCTGACAGTGAAGAAGCATAAACCGAGAAATTAATATAATTCATTTAACTTTATCATTCATTTTCCTTAATATATTTATTTATTTTAATTTTTAATGCAATTGCATGTATATATGGTATATATATTGTATGTACATACATATAGACATATAAAAAATTTAATTAACATGATCAAAAAATCTTAGTATTCTAGAATATACTCGAGAACAAAAATGAGAATTTATGAGGTAGAAGTGGAGATAAAATCAAATGGCTTAAATGACCTATTACCTAAAATTCTAGGCAAGAATTTCTCAAATTAAGAGAAAACATAAACATCCAAACATAGAAAGCATTTACAAACTCAAATTTATGAAATCAGAGAAAAACAAGACTTATCATAGATGCCATGTCAAAAATACAAAGCAAAGTAACAATACTAAGAGCCATAAGAAATCATGCCAACTAATTTAGAAGCTGACATATTAAAGTAATATCTGATCTGTTGTCACTAAACATAAAGGACAAAAATATTAATGAAATAACATATATTCTAACCCTTAATAGTAAATAATTGTCAACAAAAGTATTTATGCCCAGAAAACTGTCTATGAAATCAGGTAGCATATAAAGTTGTGTTATGATAAACACAAGTGGAAGCAATATATAGCAAGTAAGCCAGCACTTCAGAAAGTTACTAGTAAAATAACATACATATAGGAACAAGAAGGCCAGTTTAACACATAAGAAGACAAGAAATATTATACTTCATTAAATAAACAAAGCAAAACAAACAAGCAAAACCAGATGGGAGGAAACCAGCTGACATCCAACAACTGTAGCAGAAGAAAAAAGCTATCCATTTAACAATCAACAAATAACAAAAGCATAGATAGTAGTAACCCCTTCTAAGCTATAATTTTTAAAGTAAATGTCTTTATCTCTCCAGCTAAAAAGCACAGACAAGACAATGGGCTTCAAAAAAGTTTCAACTATCTGGTGTTCAGGAAACTCACGTAACAAAGAAAGTCCTTTATAAACTAATAATCAAAGGTAAGATATTAAATTAACAAAAGGGAATCCTTAAACTACCTGAAATAGAAAATCTAATATCTGATAAAGTAGATTTCATACAGAAATTTATCAGTAGAGATAAATATGGCCATTGCATATTAATATAATAAAAAAATTCCATCACAAGGGTATACATAATGTAAGCGGTTGGACAAGGAATCTCAGGGCCCCCAGTTTCATAAAATAAACACTCAAATGTATAAATGTATACCAGAACATAGGTTCTGGTATAATAATAAGGAAAATCTTCAATACCCCACTCACACATCTAAATATATCACCAGTAGCACAGACACTGAGAACAACAATTAATAAATGGGACCTCCTGAAACTCAAAAGTTTCTATAAGAAAAAGGACACAGTAAAGACGACAAAACAACAGCTGATAGAATGGAAAAAAAATCTTTTCAAACCCCACATCTGACAGAGGGCTGATCTCCAAAATATATAAAGAACCCAAGAAAGTAGACACCAAAATACCAAATAATTCAATTAAAAAATTGGGTGTAGATCTAAACAGGGAATTCTCAACAGAAGAATTGCTCAAAATCCTTTGCTATCATGGAAATGCAAATCAAAATGACTCTGAGATACAACCTTACACCTGTCAGAATTGCTAAGATCAAAAACATCGATGACAGCTTATGATGGAGAGTATGTGGGAAAAGGGGAATACTCTTCCACTGCTGGTGGGAATGCAAACTTGTACAGTCTCTCTGGAAATCATTATAGTGGTTTCTCAGAAAATTGTTATCAACCTACCTCAAGACTTAGCAATAGCACTCCTGGGCATATACCCAAAAGATGCTCAACTACACCACAAGGACAATATCCAGAACCTGGAAACAACCTAGATGCCCCTCAATGGAAGAATAGATAAAGAAAATTTGGTTTGGTTGTGTCTGTATGTTTCCCTATGAGGAAACTAGTGGGAACTCATGAACTATGGACTAATAGCTGTGGAGTCTCCATGGTACTGGACTAGGACCTCTGCATAGGTAAAACAGTTGTTTAGCTTGACCTGCTTAAGGGGCCCCTGAGCAGTGTTTTTGGAGCCCAGTGCCTATTTTGGGACACTTTACACAGACTTGGTTCAGTGGGAGGGACTTGGACCTGCCTTACCTGAATGTACCAGTCTCTGCTGACTCCCCATGGGAGTCCTTGTCTTGGACGTGGTGGGAAAGGGGGGTGGGCTTGGGGACATGAGGAGGGAGGAGAGGGGCACCTGTGGTTGGTAAGTAAAATGGACAGAAAGTTTCTTAATAATAAAAAAAGAAGAAAAATATACTCTAAAAAAAGAAAATTTGGTACATTTGCACACAAGAGTATTACGCAGCAGTAAAAAACAATGATACCATGAAATTTGTAGGCAAATGGATAGAACTAGAAAAAAAATCATCCTGAGTGAGTTAACCCAAATCCAGAAGGACAGACATGGTGTGTACTCACTGATATGTGGATATTAGACGCAGAGCAAAGGATAACCAGGCTAAAATCCACAACTGCAGAGAAGCTAGGTAAAGAGGAGGACACTAAGAGGGCCTGCATGGATTGCTCCAGGAAGGGGAAAGGCTTAAGATCTCCTGGGTAAACTGGGAGGTGGGTGGGGTGGGAAGATAGAAGTAGGAACATGACGTATCGAGATTGCTGAATTTGGGAAGGGATGGAGAAGGAGAACAATGAAAGAGATATCTTGACAAAGTGAGCCAACATGAAGTTAGGGAGAAACCTGGTGCTAGAGAAACATCCAGGAACCCACAAGGATGTCCCCAGCCAAGAGTCCCAGCAATGGTGGACAAGGTGCCTAAATTAGCTTTCCCCTGTACTCAGATTGGTGACTACCCTAATTGTCACAGAAGAACCTATATCCAGTGACTGATGGACACAGATACAGAGACCTACAGACAAGCACTTGGCCAAATCCTGGAGTTCTGTTGAAGAGAGTGAGGAGGGACTATAGGAGCAAAGGAGGTCAAGATCATGATGGGATAAACCATGGAGACAGCCGACCTGAGCTAGTGGGAGCTCATGGACTCTGGACTGAGAGCTGGGGAGCCTGAATGGGATTGAACTAGGCCCTCTGAGTGTAGGTGACAGTTGTATGGCTGGATCTGTTTGTGTGGACTCTAGCAATGGTACCAGGACCTATTCCATTTTCATGAACTGGATTTTCAGAGCCCATTCCCTATGGTGGGATGCCTTACTCAGCTTTGAAGCAGAGGGAAAGGGCTTAGTCCTGCCCCAACTTGGTATGACAGCAGGTGTTGACCACCAAAGGGAGGCCTTACCCCCTATGAGGAGTGAATGGGGGTGGAATGGGGGAGATAGAGTGGGAAATGGGAGAACGGGAGGGAGAGGAAGCAGTGGTTGATATTTAAAATGAAAAAAATAAATTTAAATAATAATCTAATGAAGCTCAAATTAAATATGCATAAACAAGAAAGCTTAATTAAAATCAGAAATGTAATATACCAAAGATTAAATATAGATAAACAAGTCCCTTTGAAGAAGACGCTGTAAGGAAAATTAATCTTAAATAAGAAATAAAGGTGATAAAGTACTTACATTCGTAACAGTTGTAGAAAAATGTTAGTTAATAAGTGGTTGTGAATTGTGGCAAGTGTTGTCATGTAATAACTGAAATTATAAAAAATGAATTTATATTAATAACTAAAAATATTTACTGTATTACTTTTTTTACTTTTATTTTTATTTATTTATTTATTTATTTTACAATACAGTTCGGTTCTACATATCAGCCACAGATTCCCTTGTTCTCCCCCCTCCCATCCTTCTCCCCTAACCCCCAGCCCACCCCCCATTCCCACCTCCTCCAGGGCAAAGCCTCCCCCATGGACTGAGATCAACCTGGTAGTCTCAGTCCAGGCAGGTCCAGTCCCCTCCTCCCAGGCTGAACCAAGTGACCCTGCATAAGCCCTAGGTTTCAAACAGCCAACTCATGCAATGAGCACAGGACCCAGTCCCATTGCCTGGGTGCCTCCCAAACAGATCAAGCCAATCAACTCTCTCACCCATTCAGAGGGCCTGATTCAGGGGGCCCCTCAGCCATTGGTTCATAGATCATGTGTTTCCATTCATTTGGCTATTTGTCCCTGTGCTTTATCCAATTTGGTCTCAACAATTCTTGCTCATATAAACCCCCCTTTTTCTCGATAATTGGACTCCCAGAGCTCTACCCGGGGCCTAGCCATGGATCTCTGCATCCAGATACCTCAGTCATTGGATGGGGTTTCTAGCACAACAATTAGGGTGTTTGGCCATCCCATCACCAGAGTAGGTCAGTTCGGGCTGTATCTCGACCATTGCCAGCAGTCTGTTGTGAGGGTATCTTTGTGGATTTCTGTGGGCCTCTCTAGCACTTTGCTTCTTCCTATTCTCATGTGGTCTTCATTTACCATGGTCTACTATTCCTTGTTCTCCCTTTCTGTTCTTGATCCAGCTGGGATCTCCCGCTCCCCTAAGCTCTCTTTCCCTCGACCCTTGCCCTTCATTGCCCCCACTCATGTCCAGGGTGTTCATGTAGAACTCATCCATTTCTCCATCATTGGGAGATCCCCGTGCCTTTCTTGGGGTCCTGTTTTCCAGGTAGCCTGCCTGGTGATGTGAGTAGCAGTCCAGTCATCCTTGTTCCACATCTAGTATCCTCCTATGAGTGAGTACATACCATTTTTGTCTTTCTGAGTCTGGGTTACCTCACTCAAGATGATTTTTTTCTAGATCCATCCATTTGCCTGCAAACCTTATGATGTCATTGTTTTTCTCTGCTGAGTAGTATTCCATTGTGTATATGTACCACATTTTATTTATCCATTCTTCAGTTGAAGGGCATCTAGGTTGTTTCTAGGTTTTGGCTATTACAAACAATGCTAATATGAACACAGCTGAGCAAGTACCCTTGTGGTATGATTGAGCATTCCTTGGGTATATTCCCAAGAGTGGTATAGCTGGGTCTTGGCAGAGATTGATTCCCAGTTTTCTAAGAAAGTGCCATATTGATTTCCAAAGTGGTTGTACAAGCTTGCATTCCCACCAGCAGTAGAGGAGAGTTCCCCTAGCTCCACATCCTCTCCAGCATAAGGTGTCTTCAGTGTTTTTGATCTTAGCCATTCTGACAGGCATAAGGTGGTATCTCAGAGTTGTTTTGATTTGCATTTCCCTGATGATTAGGGATGTTGAGCAAGGGAAAACACTTTTTTATCTAATACTGGAGAGCTTTATGGCACTGTTTGTGTTATTGATTTTATACATAGAAATACTTGAAATAATATGTTATTATTTTGCTCAGACTCCTTAATATTCCATTAGGTGCAGTAATAAAGACAACATAGTTTGAGTGAGAGTATGTACACACATATCTATAAAACAGAATGAACATTACATAAATAAACCCAGTTAAAATTTTAGCTAAATATAACAACAGCATGGACACAGTTTAGTGGAAGAAAGATATACTTCCAACTAATGGAATTGGTGCAACTGGATTTCCATAAGCAAGACCAAATGAGCAAAATAAAGCAAAACAAAAACAATAATTTTGACTGAACTTTTAAATTTCTACAAAAATGATTTATAAAAGTTATGGAACTAAATTGAATCTGACAATTTTAAAATTATTAGAAAAAAATAGAAATACTTCATGAAATAAAATTTTGCATTGAAGCTATGCAACATATATCACTCTCAGTTTCTCTCCAACTTTCAGAGAATCAGTGACTGAAATATTATTTTCATTCAAAATAGAAACTGGGAGTGGTGGTAAGAATAGGTTTCTGGGCAAATAAGAAGAAAGAATGAATGGGGAGGGAGAGTGAAAGGAGCAGACAGCTGATAATCAAGGAGACACAAACAATGAAAAGGGAATTTTAATCTTACATAATTTCTAATGTACATTTGGATGTTATAATTGAATATATACATTGTGTGTTTTCATAAAATTAAAGTCACAGAACATTTGATTGGTTATAAACCTTACTTCAGTATAGCTATATTATGAGTAGAGAGCATGATCTAAAATAATTTAAATATATTGAATTTATAAACAATTACCTTTAATTATTAAAAATATAGTATGACACAGTAGTATGATTTATAATTATAAACACAAACTACTGGGTTTCTGACTAAATCAGTAGTTTTGTTAAATGTTGTTAAGTATCATTATCACATGGGAAGATTGTTTCTTGTTTTCCAACTGATGCTTTGCACAGCAATAGCTAACAACATTTAATTCCTGTTGCAGGTTCCTTGGCTGAAAAGGAGGGTAAATGTTTCTTTCATTTTTATTTTGTACAAATGAAAGGTGACATGGAATTCATATTATTAATGCAAGACTGAATCACTCAAAAACATCCATGACTTCTCTTTAAGGGGTATCCAGAAGTGCCATAGTGCTCAATGTGACATAAATGAATGACACACTAAACATATTATCTGCTAAATCTTTGTTATTGCTAAACTTAATTCAAAACACAAAACATATTTCTCTAAAAGTAATTATTTCAACAGTAATTTGCATATGCAGATTGACTGATTTAAGAGTAGGAATCTGGAGATCCTATTCAAATAATGACACTATTCCTAGAATATCTCTGAATTCCCAATCATTTCACTGTATAGCACCCTTCAGTACACCTTCAGATTCCATAAACATGAGATGGCCATGGACAAACAGTATGAAACTTTTTGTTGGATAATCACTCAATCTTTTGTGCATGCTTTATCATCTGACAAAAATGCAAATGATGGAAGTTATTGTGAACTAAATCATACTCTGATCCCCAACTCATAGATTTAAAAGTAGGCTCCCAATGCAATGCCATTTGAAAATGAAGCCTTTGGAAGACAATTAACCCA
Source organism: Peromyscus eremicus (assembly GCF_949786415.1). NCBI lineage: Eukaryota > Metazoa > Chordata > Mammalia > Rodentia > Cricetidae > Peromyscus > Peromyscus eremicus. The sequence continues at coordinate 71,443,252 of NC_081439.1, forward strand.
TGAGTGGGAATGCGCATGATGTGATTATTATATCCATGTGACAAGAATACTTTATTCACTCACACACTAGTGAGTTTATGTTCTATCTATTTTTTACTGTCAGGAGATAAGAAAACTGTGGTACTCACTTCTCCAAGTCAGTGCCATTTTAAAAAGTACACCATGTGGGTACCATAATCTCAGACTTTTGGTTTCAGAACTGCTAGAATAATAGATTTTATTGTTGGCTAACCAAATACAGAGAATTTTGTTAAGGTACCCTTGGATGACTAAGATCATTGAATATTTAAATTTGCAATGAAAATTAAATAAAATATGAATAATGAATGGTACAATGTATTGCATATAATAAATTTAGAGCAAATATTACTCACTAATGTTAAGATAAATCATTATTGCTTTTGTTATTATTACCACTTATTTTCCATATATCACCTGAGGATAGAGTCCTTGATTACTTCTTGGTTAATCTCTAAAAGAAGAGACAGTATAATTCAATATTTGATAATCTGTACTCTAATGAGATGTTGTTCTAATACAACTAAATATTTATGTCTGGATATATGATGGCGCTTACTTGCTTAATTTAATTTGCATGCTACATTATTAAAACTGTGATGATAATTGCAATTACAGTATAGCTTTACTCAGAACTGATTATTTTGAAGTGTTCCCAAAATACAATTCATTAATATCAAATGAATGAAAAACTAGCTTTTTGTTTTTTGGTTGGTTGGTTGGTTTGGTTTGGTGTGGTTTTTGACAGTGTCTGGCCTTGCTGGATTGGAACTCAAAGATATTCACCTTCACTAGTCTTCCTCCCATGAACATTAACATAAAACTCATAAGCCATAATATGTGGCCTAGCATTTTAGTTTTGAAGTATTAGAATTGGTTAGAAAATATCTTCAGAGTGATTAATAAGTACAGTGCTATAATATGATTTATTGAGACATGAAAATATCTAATCGCCCTTTATATAATCAATAAGGAATGAATCAATTTTTATTAATTAGTTCCATGTTGATTCACTCTAGGGTCTTTTCTATTCTAATGATACAAGGCAATGTGCAACACATGATTCTCATAGCACACTTACAGCACAGTTTGAGTTTCATTAGACACAAGAAATAACATGAATTTGCTACTCTTATATCATATTGTAACAGAGGTCCAATTAATGTGCCTATATTCATAAGTACATTTGCCAAATTTACTCTATTGCTTCAATAGACTTTTACTAATTTGCAAGTCTATTATGAAAACATATCATTTGAATATAAGTTAAATATGATATCAATAACAAGAAAAGTTATCAAATAGATGAGCTGATATAATTCATTTATGAAGTATTCAATGACATCCCAAGTAAAAATAATACTTAACCTTATTTGAAACATTCAATCACATTTACTTATTCATTAGTATTACTAATGTAGCAAAATGTAGCCATTTTAGGTTATTTCCATTTTTGTTGGATATTAGTATTTTTCTGAAAGCAGAGACTTTGGATTTCAGTGTAAATGCTATTCATATTTTAAACATTATAAAGTCTAATAGAAGACATGCATAGACTATATAAATGAGTCTTTATATATAAAACACTGCTTGCTCACTTTTAACTGGCATAATATAAAATTATTAAGTCTGGGAATGAGACCAATAATTTGAAGAAATATTTGTGTGTTGTTTTTGTTTGTGGGAAGCATGTGGTAGTTTGTAGTCTTGTTATCTGTTGCAGGTTGAATTTAAATTCAAGATATTCCTGCTTCATCTCACAAAATATGATTCCATACAGGTACCCTAATGAAAAGCTTATAAATTAATTAGTTCTCATTTTTCACCTTTGATAAAACAGAGATTATTTTTTTAGAAATAATGGTTCAAAACATCACCATGACCAAAGAAAAACCATACAATTGAGACATATACTGAAAGTCGCTTACAAAAAACAACTGCCAAACTCGTAGAACCTGGTTCTTTATATAAGGGTCCCAGAAGATGCCAAAGACATTGAAAAAAACATGAGAAATCAATAATCCTTTTTTTTTTCCTGAAGAGAGATGAGGTCACAGGAAAAGCCACTGCTCAATGAGTAGCGATACAGATAGCTTAATAAAGGAATCATAATGGTTCACGAGAGCAGCCTTGGTAGCAGAAACCAGTGTTGCAAACTTTGCTAAGACAAGAAAACATGACCTGTCATTGACAAACACCTGGAGGCTCAGAGCAGACAAGATAAAGATGCAAAAACTCAAGGGAGAGCAATCCCCTTGTGGCATCACATTTTAAGGTTTATCTCCAGTCACTTAAATTTTTCAAATAAAATTTGAAGAAATGGCCAGTTAGGCTGCTCTCCTGCCGAACTCCTCCACTCTGTCACTCTCTCAGTGTCTACCCACTCTATCCCAGTCCTATACCCTCCTAGTGGACTTTTTCTAGGCCTCCTTCTACACTAGAGATTCTAAGCTTACCAGAACAACACAGACTGCTTGAAGTCCAGTCAGGCTGCCTGTCCTCCATACCCTGCCTCTCTCATTCACTCCTTGTCTTCACACCCTATCCCCAGACCTGTAACCTGCCATATCCCAGTCTCCAACTGGGGCAGACTCCCTGTTCTGCCTGGGACCCCATAGCCTACCAGATGTCCAGTCCCAAACATAAGTAGAGACTACATGCAAAATTACAGACCACTCTGACCAAAAGACCAAAGGTAACAGAAACCAAAGAACAATACACATCCAACAAAGCAAGACACAGAAATCAACACCTACATCTATAATCACCCCAAACCCATATGCTTATAGGGCAGCAAAAGAACACAATCAACAACAGCCAAGGCAAAATGTCACCACCAGAACTCAGCATCCCTACTACAGAAAGTCCTGAATATTCTACCATAGCAGAAGCACAAAAAATAACCATAGAACCAACATTATTAAAATAATTGGGGTTCTAAAAGGGGAAATGAATAAATGCGTGAAGAAATCCAAGAAAACACAAACAAGCAATTCAAAGAAATGAAGAAATAACTTAGGGAAAGCCAAGAGAAAACAATCAGTTAAAGGAAATGAAAAAAAAAACCTGAAAGACATGAAAATGGAAACAGAAACAATACATAAAACACAAACAAATGGAATTGAGGGAATGAAAAATCTAGGGAAGCAAAAAGAAACTACAGAGACAAAAATCACAAACAAAATACAGGAGATGGAAGATAGAATCTCAGGTGTTGAAGATGCAATAGAAGAAATAGATATATAGTGCATTGATATATTGTGCAAAGAAAATGTTAAATCTAAAAATGTCCTGACACAAAACATCCAGGAAATCTGAGACACTATGAAAAGACAAAACCTAAGAATATAAGAATAGATGAAGAAGAGTCCCAGATTGAAGGCCCAGGAAATATTTTCAACAAAATGATAGGAAAAAAATTACTAACCTGAAGGACATGATTATAAAGGTATAGGAAGCTTAAAGAACATGAAATAGTTTGGACCAGAAAAGAGAGGCTCCTTGTCACATAATAACCAAAACACTAAACATTCAGAACAAAAAAAGAATATAAAAGCTGCAAGGAAAAAAGGGTAAGTAACATAAAATGAATACGTATTAGAATTACACTTGTGTTATCCATGGAGACTATAGAAGCAAGAAGAGCCTTGACATATGTCCTCCACACTCTATATGACAAAAGTTGCCAGCCCTGACTACTAATTCCAGCATAATTTTTGGCCACCATTGATTGAGAAACTGAGATGTTTCATGACAAAGCCAAATTTAAACAAGAGATAACCACAAATTGAGCCCCACAAAATGTACTAGAAGAAAAACACCAACCCAAGGTGGTTAACTATATCGTGAAAGAACAGGAAATAAATAATCTCACACAAGCAAAAACAAAAGAAAGGAAACACACACACACACACAGACACAACAGTGCAGCAGGCATTTTGGGGAGACAACAACCAACTCCCAAATCATGATATGCAGACTCATTATTACTCATGAATGCTTATTATTATTAACTTATGCTTGTTACATTTGCTCTTATAACTTAATTTAACCTATTCCTATTAATGTATGTTTCTCACTAGGACTTTTTACCTTTCTTTCATTGGGTATATCTAACTCCATATCTGCCAGGCTGGCCTTGGACATCTCCCTTTCTGTCTCGCTTATTCTCCCTTCTCTCCTTCTCTACTCATGGACCTATATTCCCCCTCCTATATATTCTCTCTTCCTGCCAGCCATGTCTATCCCTCTATTGCCTAACTATTGACCATTCACCTTTTTATTAGACCAGTTAGGTGCTTTAGGCAAGCAAAGCAACACATATTCATATTGTTTTGTTTGTTTGTTTGTTTTTGTTTTTGTTTTTTTGAGACAGGGTTTCTCTGTGTAGCTTTGTCGTTTTCCTGGAACTAACTCTTTGGCCTCGAACTCACGGAGATCCACCTGCCTCTGCCTCCTGGGTACTGGATTAAAGGAGTGTGCCACTACCGCCTGGCTAACATTTTCACATTGTTAAACAAATACAGCATAAACAAATGTAACACATCCTTACATCATTGAACAATTGCAGCATAAACAAATATAAAACATCTTTGCCTAGTAAAGTAATATTCCACAAAACACTACCACCATCAACAAGAACATCAAAAAACTAAATAAATAAAATTAAAACAGGAATTAATACTTGGTCTTTGATGTCTCTCAATATCAGTGGATTCAATTACCCATTAATAAGATACAGACTAACAGAATAGATATGAAAACAGGATCCTTCCTTCTGCTGCATACAAGAAATACACTTCAATATCAAAGATAGACATTACCTCAGAGAAAAGGACTGTAAAAAGATTTTTCTTTTTTTTTTTTTTTTTGGTTTTTCGAGACAGGGTTTTTCTGTGTAGCTTTGCGCCTTTCCTGGAACTCACTTGGTAGCCCAGGCCAGCCTCGAACTCACAGAGATCCGCCTGGATCTGCCTCCTGAGTGCTGGGATTAAAGGCGTGCGCCACCACTGCCCGGCTAAAAAGATTTTTCAAGCACATAGACTTTAGAAAGAAGCTTGTATAGCCATTCTATTATGTATAAAATAGATATCAAAAATTAATCAACAGGGATGATGATGGACATTTCATAATAAAGGAAAAATCCACCAAAAAGTTTCAATCATTTTTAATGTATTTTCCAGCCCAATCACAGTTTCAATTCCCTCCTCTACTTCTAGTCCCTCCCCATAAACATGTTCCCCCTCCCATTCACTTCTCCTACTTTCTCTTTAGAAAAGGGCAATCTTCTCATATATATCAGGCAGCCATAGCATAACAAGTTGCAGTAAGACCTGGTACCACCTCTCCTATTGAGGTAGGATGAGGCTACCCAGTAGGAGGGAAGTGTCCCACAGGCAGGTAAGAGTCCAGAGATAGCCCCTTCTCCCACTATTAGGAGTCCCACAAGAAGACCAAGTGACACAACTCTGAATGATGTACAGAGGGCCTATGTGAATCCCATGTAAACTCTGTTTGGTGGTTGAGTCTCAGTTAGTCACTATCAGCACAGGTTAGTCGATTCTGTAGGTATTCTTGTGGTTTCCTTGATCCATTTGACTCCCACATCCTTCCTACAGATGTTCCAAAGGATTCCCTGGGCTCTGCCTAATGTTTCACTATGGGCCTCTTCATCTCTTTTCATCAGTTGCTGGGTGAAGCCTCTATGGTGACAATTGGGCTAGGCAAGTATAGCAGCATATCACTAAGAATAATTTCATTGGCTTACTTTTCCCAGTAATGTTTGGTGCTATTGTAGGTCTCAGTGCTGTCCAGCCTCTGGGTCCTGGCCCTCCTGGCAATGACAGGGCTGGGCTTTCTCTCATGGTGTGGGTCTCAAGTTGAGCTGGTCATTGGTTAGCTACTCTCATAATTTCTATGCCACCTTTACCCAAGCTCAAATTGTAGGCAGGGAAATTTGTAGGTCAAATGTTAGGTGGCAGGGGGTGGGTCCCAATCTCTCCACTGTAACCCTTGCCAGGTCATAGGAGATGGCCATTGCAGGCTCCATATATCCTATTGCTAGGAGTCCTAGATAGGATCACCCGCATAGATTCTTGGGAGTTTCCATTGCACTAGGTTTCCAGCTTGTCCCTGAGATGTCCCTGGTTCCAATATTCTTTTCAACTATGCTATCCCTCCTTCCTCCTACCACCTGATCCCTCCTCTTTTCATGTTCACACCCAACCAACCCTCCCATGTTCACCTGGAAGTTTATCTTGTAGATATTAGCATAGTTACACCAGTTTGCTTCTTAGATCCATTTTCTTGGAAAGTCTTTTTCCAACCCTTTACTCTGAAGTATCATCTCTTTTTAGTGTTGAGCTGTGTTTCTTGTATGCAGATGAAGGATGCATCCTGTTTCTGTATCCATTCTGTTAGCCTTTTGTCTTTTTATTGGGGAATTGTGTTCACTGATATAGAGAATTATTAATGAACAATTATTGTTAATTACTGTCATTTTGTTGGTGGTGGTGGTTGTGTTTGTGTGTGTTTCCCTTCTTTTCTTTCTGAGGGTGTGAGATTATTTATTGCCTGTCTTTTAGTGGATGTAGTTAACCTGCTTGCATTGAAATTTTTCTTATAGTATCTTTTGAAGGTCTGAATTTGAGGATAGATATTGTTAAAATTGCACTTTGTCAGGAAATATCTTGTTTTCTTCATCTATGCTGATTGAAAGTTTTCCTGGGTACAGTTCTCTGGGCTGGCATCTGTGGTCTCCCAAAGTCTGCAAGACATCTATCTAGGACCTTTAGAGTCTCCATTGCAAAGATGGGTATAATTCTAATGGGTCTGCCTTTATATATTACTTAATATTTTCCCTTTGCAAGTTTTAATACTCTTTCTTTGTTCTGTATGTTTAGTATATTTATTATTATTTGGTATGAGGACATTGTTTTCTGGTCCAAACTCTCTGGTGTTATTTAAACTTCTTGTACGTTTAGAGACATGTCCTTCTTTAAGTTAGGAAAATTTTTTTTTCTGTAATTTTGTTGAATATATATTCTGGGCCTTTGAACTGGGATTATTCTCTTCCCTCTATTCCTGTTATTTTTAGGTTAGGTCTTTTTATAGGGTCCCAGATTCCCTGGATGTTTATGGTTAGGAATATTTTTTTTTTAGATTTAACATTTTCTTTGATTGATTAATCTATTTCTTCTATCATATTTTAACACTTGAGACTCTTCAATCTCTTGTAGTCTTTTGGTGATGACTGCATCTGTAGCTCCTGTATGCTCTCCCAGATTTTCCATTTCCAGAATTTCTTCCATTTGTGTATATTCTTTATTGCTTCTATTTCCATTTTCAAGTCCTAAACATTTTCCTTCACATGTCTGTTTATTTTTTCTTGGCTTTATTTTCGTTTTAAGTGACATATTGATTTTCTCCATTTTTTGTTTGTTTTTTTCTCAATTTCATTATGGAATTTTTCCATCACCTCTTTAATGACCTCTATTGATCTGGCAGTGATTGTATACATCATTAATCAAAGCACTGGAGGCAAAAGTCAGGCAGATTTACATAAGTTCTTGTCTACAGAGGGAGTTCCAGGACAGTCAAGGCTACACAGAAAAACTCTGTCTTGGAAAACAAAAATATACATAAAAATTAAAATAAAAGTTAAAATACAACATGGAATATAAAAGCAAAAACACTGGAGTAACATCTTAAAAAGGGTTCTGATAGCAGGAAGGAAATAAAGTATTTTGTAACACATATATCCAATTTGAAAATGATTTCATTCATTATTTGCATAAGAAGTATGTATAACCTTCTATGTATTACAAGGCATCCCTAGAAAACTACCTATAATCAATATATGATAGCCATTCTGTAATTATAGGTTTATGATAATGTTTAGGAAATAACACAAAAGTCAAAGTTTGTGAATTCTCAGTATAAAGACACAAGCATATTTTGAACTATATCTCAATTATGTATGTGTATAAGCATAAAATTTCTGGAGTGGCATGCCATTTTCAAAATATGATATCCATTACAAAAGAAAACAATCCTGAAGGGAACCAGAGGGATTACAAATCTATGAATGACAAAAAAATTGCTTATTGTACTTGGAATCTTCTCAAGAAACTTGAAAAAATAATTGAAATATATAAAAATTGAGAAATTATAAACAGAAGAACCTACCATGCTAGAATTCTATATTCTAAGATATTGTTCAGAAGTAAAGAGATGACACTGATTCTGACTTTTTCAGAGAGAAATATATTTTAAATCAGGAAGTTTTGTGCCAGAATCTACACGTGAAAAAAATGTGGCAACACTGTGGATCACTGGAATTGGAAAGATTTCTAGCAGCGACTAACTAACAGTCTAGCTTCAGTTTACGGAGAGACACTGTGACAAAGGAAAAAGCAGAGAGAAATACAGTAAGACACGTGACATCCTTCTCCACCTTTCATATGGATATGTACAGGCTTATACACCAACCCACATAATGCAAACATACCCATTCATGTATACACAGTTGAAAGTAGAAAAATAATAAAATACTATAATTAAAGCACAACTTGATGCATTAAAAAAACAAGAAATTGGTACAGGAATGAAAGTAAATGCAAGCAGAAGAAATAAAAATATTGAAAGCCATGAAATTCAAGAAAAGAGGTAATATCACTGCATATATTATGAACATTAAAAGGGTGGTAACACTGACTGGGCCAACAAATTTAACAATCAATGTAAAAAACACTAATTCCTTTCAGAGAACAATAAATAGAAAATCTGAAAGATACAGAGAATTGTCTCCTGTAACATAAATGATTCCATTTAGAATACTAAAAACAATATTATATATAAAATCAATATTTTTTTCTATATTACAACAATGAGGACAGAGAATTTCAAATGAAAAATAGAGCATGTCTTGTACAATCACTCACACAACTAATATACTTAGATATAAATTTAATACAGTATTTGTAATATCAATTTAAGGAAAACAAACATCAAAGCAAAAATTAAATAACTAGAGATATATTCCATGTGCATGGATAGGAAGATTCAATAATCTCAAGACCACAGCTGTGTAAGAATTGATCTACAGATGCAATTCTATTCAGATTGAAATCTTAGAGTGCTGTTTTTTGCATAGTAATGGACTGATTAATGTGTTTATATGACGTGTCAAAAGATTTATAATGATCAATATAACTTTGAAGGAAAATCTAAGGTTGAGTATATTTGCTACCTATCTTCAAAAATTACTGTAATGATGTATTATAGCTGAGAATATGGTATTGATGAAAGAGTAGACAAATAGGTCAATAGAATTAAATACAGTAAAATAATTAACCGAACTATGGCAAAATTGGCTTAGCAACAATAAACTGGTACAAGAATCATATTTCTTTAAATGTCATTTCAACAACTGGACATTCACCTACAAATATAATCTAGACACAGGTGTTATATAATTAATAAAATTATCTGAAATGGATTATAGAGCTATGTATGAAATGTAAAACCCTAATAATATTATAAAAAATAATGGTATTGGATTTCTAGACAAAATACTAGAGAGTCTTTACAACTTCTGTTCTACCAAAATAAAATTTAATGACATGAAAAGACAAATCATAGATTTTGCAAAGATATTTCCAAAAATACATCTGATAATGGATTACTGTTCTAAATCTACAAAAATTTCTTAAAATTCAACATTCATAAATCAACCAGTCCAACGTAAAAGTTGACTATGGGTAGTTGGGGAAATAGTTTTATAGATAGAGTAGTTAGTACACAAGTACACAATCTGAGTTCAGATCTCCAAAATTCACACACACAAAAAAATCTGGATGCACATGTATATGCTTATTGTCCCAGCAAAGGAAAATGAAGTCAGGGGGATATCCTCAGGCTTTCCTTTCAGTCTTTCCATATTGGTGAGCTCCAGGTTCAGTGGACGAATTTTTCTTAAAAACATAAGGTAGAGACTCTGCTAAAATCCCTTTTACAATATAGTACAGTACACACACACACACACACACACACACACACACACACACACACAGAAAAATAAAGCCAAAATCAAAAGTCAAAAACAGAAAAGAAAGTAAAACACCTGTTGATTAAATGAATAATTTGTTTTCCGGTTAATCCATACATTCTCGGGTCACTCTTCTCCTATTCCATGCCCAACAGTGAGGCCTCCTGGAACTTCATCAGGGCAGCTCACGGGACCTGGAATCTCATGTCAACAAGGATGGGCACATCCAATCATAGCAGCTTAAAACATCATGTTTCCTAGGTTGCCAGGTCCTTGGCTAAATCCACCCATGTCCACATCAGCAGCCATGCCCTGAGGCCTCATCTGTGGCAGAATCATGATGTTCTGTTGGGGTCCTATCATGCCCTGCACGGACATCATCATGCCTGGAGAACCCACAGGCTAGGTATAGAGCCCAGCGGACCCCCAGTCCTTGCCAAGAATCATGCCCACAGCAGCAGCTGGATTGGTCTTTGGGGTAGCCTGGCTGGTCATTGTACATTGTGCTGGTGACATTATCCGGTTATGAGGTCCCATCATGCCTTGTTGGAGAAAGGCAAGTGGTCTCATTGGGTTGTGGCCTGGCATGGATGGAGATGTACCAAGAGGAACGTCTGGAGTTCCTACTGGTCCAGGGCCTCCCATGCCAGGTAATGCTAGTCTCATTCTTGATCGCTCATCATCCCCTGCGTGTGTGAAAACCCAGGTCCAGGACCCTGTGGCTATTTGTGGCCTGGGACTTCCCCTTGAGGGAAATACTGCAGTGTCTGGCTGGGTTTCTCTGAAGGGATAATGCTGGAGAGATCAAACTCAGGTACTCTGGTGGCTCCATGTCAGATTACCTCCTGCAGATTTGGGTCTGTAAACAACTAAGGCATGCTGTTCTCCAAGACAGTGAAGGAGTCAGGAGCCCCTGGGCCTCTAGGCTTGCAAAGTGCTGCATCTGCTGTACTTTGGGGCAGGTTGCTAGGGCGACCAAGTGGGCCTTCTCCTGTGAATCCTATCCCTCCTGGGAAGTTGCCTTGTCCCCCAGTGGGACCACTGTGAGGGAATGGAACCTGCTGACAAGGAGGCTGTATTGGAGGGAAGCCCTAGGGGAAGCCCATCTGTCCTTGAGGTACCACTGGAGGCCCCAGGGACCCATGCCCCATGATAGGATTGTGGGACATCAAGCTAGGCCCCATTGGGACCTCATGAGGAGGTATGCTGGGTCCCATGGCATTAGGAGAGGGCATCTGATGGGAGTGAGAAAGTGGCTGGGTCATTCCTATGGGCTGAGGGTTGGAATCAGAACCAAGGGGTTTGGACCTGAAATTCAAAGATTCTGTGTATTAATTCCCATTCCTGGCATATTATTCATTGATGGCAAGTTGGGCGAATCAGCTGGAGACTTTAGTCTTTGGGGCAAGGGAGAACAGGAGTACTGCGCTGTTTATTTTAGATGGAGAATCCATCTTCAGACTTTGGACTATTTTCTTTCAACTCCAGTGTACAGAAAAACCAAACTACAACCTCAAAGTAGAGTATTACTGAAAAGCGCAAAAAAATGAGCTACGTTCAGCGGGGAGGGGGGGGGGCGGCAAATTTTCTTTTTAAAAATATTGATGTTTGGGCCATCTGTTTTTCAGTTCACGTGCTCTTCAGCACGGCCTCCGGGTACACAAACCCACCCTCATGGTTCTCTCCACTCCTCTCTATTCCTCCAGTTCCATGGTCAAGTGTGTTTCCTTCCCTGTGACCCTGCTGGTGACTCTAGGCTTCCCCCTTTCTCCCCATCTCCTCTTCCCTTGGCAGCTGCAATACTGGGGTTCTCTCGGGGAACACTCTAGAGAGGCCTGGCCTCTGCCTCTGATGCCCCCGTGCCTCTCTTCCCTCAGCCTTCTCCTCCCTGCTGTGCTCTTCCTTGCCTACCTTCTTTCTTGTTCTCCTTTTTGTAGGAATTCCCAAGTGAATTTTATTAATGAAGGAGTGGAACCAATGCTAAAAGCTATTCAGGATTTTGTTTTTGTTTTAAATTTTGTGTTCCTTTCCTTTCCTCCCTCTTCCCATGCGTGAAATGCTCTGTGTAATCTTCATAAAATTTGGTACAAAACTACTTGCCAGAGCTGTGGTGTCAGAAAAATAAATATATTGTTTCTAAAAAAAAAGAAACAAACAAACAAACAAGCAAAAAAAAAAACATAAGGTAGATAGCAATAGAAGAAAACACTTAACATTGTCCTCTGGCTTCCATATGCCCTACAAATATGTGAATGTATGATCCTAGCACTTGGAGGCAGAGGCTGACTCAGGGAGATCTCTATGAGTTTGAAGACAGCCTCATTACATAGCAAGTTCCTGGCTGGCCAGGACTACATAGTAAGAACTAGCCTTCAAGAAAAAAAAGGAAGCTACTAGGCACAACAGCATGAATGTGCAATCCAGGACTTGGGATTACAACATCAAAGAAAATGTAGAGATGAATACTCAGTAAATGAAATATATTCCACATTTATATAAAAAGGAACACAGAAATTAATACAAAAGTAGTGTGTGCTTAACCTCCTATTTACTTGGCTTGTGTCTGGTAGAACCGAGGCTTTTTATTTTTTTTTTACTTATTGCTACTGCGAATAATTAAAAATGATATTCACATTGTTAATTTGTTTTTTTACAAAATTAATATTTTCTAGACATGTCAAAAGAGGTGAAAAACTGTGCACACAATAGCATTCACAAACTAGTTTATAACATCTAGCAACTTGGAAGAGGTCGATCATTAAACTGCAATTCATCCATATGAGAGAATATTTGTCTGCAAAAAAAAGCTTCTAACTGATTAAAATAAATACAGGAACCATAACTATATGTGAACTAATATTTGAACTCTATCAGAAAATTCTGCCTGTCATGTGATTTCACAAATATGACTTTCTATAAAGGCCAAAGTATACAGGTAGTAAAAATATCAGTGTTTGAAAAGTGAAGGGAGAAGAGGATGAAATTGGAGTCATGAGAATGTATTAATTTTATTTATGGTTATGACAAAGTATTCTAAATGAAACAATTTAGGAGAGAAAAGGTTTATTCTGGCATATAGATGATGGGTAGATTCCATTATGGTCAGTAAATACTGGGGAAGGAGCTTGAAGCACTAGATCACATCGGATGTTCTCTTGGGTAAAAGAGAGAGAAGAATGTTGGCATTCAACTAGCTTTCTTTTTTTTTTTCTATTAAGATCAAGGTGCCAGTCTAGGGAATAGTATTATTCACATTTAGGATGGATTTTTACCTCCTCAATTAACATAATCTAATAGTCCTCATTGGAATGTCAAGAGATTAACCTGCTAAAGATTATCTTTCATAGGCATGTAAAATGACTTGCTATAGGCAGATTTCTCTGTCCAACCTGACAGTTCCCAAATAAGCACACAGATACTAATTATGAAAACTTGGCTGATAGCTTAGGTTTATTTCTAGCTAACTCTTATAACTTAAATTAATCCATTCCTATTAATTTACATGCTGCCACATGGCTCATTTTTTCTTACCTCATCTTCTACATGTCATGCTTTCTCCACATCTCCTCCTGACATCACCCATCTTTTTCCCCCAGCATCCTCTGTACCTAGAAATCCTCCCTAGTTATTGGACAATCAGCTCTTTGTTAAACCAATCAGAGTGGCACTTCTTCACAGTGTACAAAAAGGTTATTCCATATTTCCTTCTCTTTGACTAAATAAAAAGGCAAAGTTTTCACTCTAACAAAGTGAAGCTATATACAATAAGAACAAGTATCAGGTATGAATTACATTCACAGTGACCAATCCATTTGAATTTGACAAATTTGTATAAATTACTATATTATCTATCCTATCTTAGTCCAAACTTTTATACATAAAACATTTTCTATCATAACATGCATTACCATTTTAAAACTATCTTCAGACCACAAAACATGCTCCTAGATAAACAATTTAAGCTTTTGTGTCTCTCAGCCCCACTCATTTTATGCCTCCTTTGTCAATTTCTTTTCTGAACTTGGTAACAAAGAAAAATGTAGCTCTAATTATGTTCTTTTCAACTCTATCAGAGACCCAAGAAGACATAACATTACCTGAGTAAACAGGAAGTGCAGAGCAAACAACTTCCCAAATTACAGAAATTTCTTTCTTTCCTGTACAGTCACCCAAGATTCCTTTGCAACTTTAGAGCATCCATATTTGGCCTACAGGCCTAAAATATCTGACGGACTTTTTGTAAAGCAGGGATTTTGAAGGACTGTCTTACTTTGTCTTAGCAATGTTTGGCAGTCACTTTATTTTGTGTCCGACTTGTCCAGTTTGGACAGCACACTGTACACAGTTGAGGCAAGGGCAGGTTCTTGCCCAAATGGCTCCCTTTTGCCATAAAGAAAGCAAATTCCATATGGAGGTTCTTTGATGCCCATCATCCTTTTTTGAAGTAAATTGGTTCTGCCATGAGCAACGTGTCTCACTGTCATAAAAAGCATTGTGTTATCAAAATATCTTAAATTCCAAATACTGTAGTCTTAGAAGGTGATTGAAGACCATTTATCTATTTATAATATATCTGTTTAAATTTGAAAACATATCCAGTATGACTACAAGTGAGATTATTATAGATGACAAACTACTAACCTGCATTTTTTAATTATACATTACATTTTTAAATGAGCTGAATTAACACAATACCTCAAATGAGAGTAGAAACATACATTCAGTATAACAAAAAAAACTTAAATTTGCATCAATATACCAAAATCCATACCAATGTAAAACATTTGAGACTAGTAGTTGTTCAAAAGTAGACTCAACAATCCATGCTTTAGCTAATGCATTCTATATATTATATCCTCCTTTTCTCTTTTGAAAGAGTTCTTTGAATCTAATCTCCTTTGTTTAACTTTCTTCCTGACCGTGACCAATAACAACTGGTAACCAACCCTCCAAAATGATGACAAGCCATTGAATAAACAAAAACCACCCATCATTCCCCCCTTGGGATTATGGGCATTGTATTCTCTAGACTGTTTCCTCCTGTCTGGGGATGTGGACATCTTTAGGCATCACTGGAAAATTTAAGACAATGGTCAAGTCCTGCAGGAGCTAGCTCTTGTCCAGTCTCAGTGTGATGGGATAGTGAAAATCTTATCTGAAGTTCTGAGTGTAGTAGACTATGAGGCTGGACCATCTCATCTCAGCCAGCATTTTTGAAGATATTCTGGATGCAGAACTGTGAGGAAACTGCAACAGAGGCACTCTGAGAAGCTGGATCACCTGGGCTACCAGTATTTATTGGTGTTTGGTCACCTTGCTCTGAAAACACACAATCCTTTAAAGGTAACCTACTTATCTGCATTAACACAAGCGTGGAATGTGTGATATGCACAAGTCAGTTAAATATTTTGTTGTTGTTGTTCTCTGTTTGAACAGTTAAAGGCATATATAAACTTTATAAGTCCTTTTGGACTGTATAAGCAAACTATAATATAAATCTCTATCTATGCCATATGAAAGGATGCCATGTGATAATAAGTCATGATGACTCTGTAGGCAACAAAGATTTCTCATATCTTATCTTGTCTTCAAGCTTTTCCCATGCATACGGATCAGCTTACATGTCACACATTGTGTAGTCTTCACTGGTTCCTCCTCCATGTCTGTAGCCAAGATACTCAGGAGTTCTCCCATAATCAAATCGGATCTCTATTAATATTGAAAGAATCCACAGCTTTTCATTTTCTGTGGGAAAAAGCATAACCTCTTTCCCAGTGTAACATATTTCTTTAATTCCATTTTGAAATTAAGATGTTTTTGAAATGTATAGATTGGTTTACCTTAGTAGTTTTATAATCCAATGTCTCTCATCAGCTATTGTTTGCTTATCAGCAATCAAAAACTTTAAATTCAATACAAGACCAAAAAGGATCCAGACCTTCTGTGCATTTCTCATGTCTACATTACTTATTTTTATTTTATTATTTTACCTTTCTTTTTAAAGAATTTGTTTTATTATTTTAAACTATTTTTATGACTATCAATACTCTTTTTTCTTAAGCCTGTGCACATTGTTAAACACTGTAACTTGTTTCGAGGACTTTTCTATCTGAACCTGCTTTACTCTGTATCTGGAACCTTTTCTGTCTGGCATGAGTTCTTAAACTGAAGTGCAGCTTAGCTTATGGCACACTGGGCAGTTCAAGCCCACAGCCTGCAGCCAAGAGATATGTCTCTTTACTGTGGCCTGCATGAAAGACTGCTTCTGGTTATTTTCTGCCCTAATGCACCCTGAAAATGGAACAATCAAACTGATAACCAAGTCATTATAGGAAATACATGAAAATTAAATCATCAAAAATTAGAAAACTTCTATTTATAAGACATTAATTACAATTAGTGTTGGATATGATCATATTTTGCTATACACAAATGAAATTAACAAAAATATAAAACATATGAGAGAAAATTTACATATTACTAATATAAAATTTATAGAAGAAAATCTTAGTTCACTTTTATTTTGAAAGAAATTTATGTTGTGGAGCTCAAGGAAAAAATAGCTTTTCTTATATCAAAACCACATTACTGATTCAACAACAATCGCCATAGAAAAGGCTGTAGGGTCTATATGCCTCACTTTCATAAATTTTGTTTTAACTAGGATTCTGAGGAAGACACATGCTTATAGTTGAAGCCTCAGATGAAAACTCTGTGGAAGCAAATAACAATTAAGTTCTAAAACAGCAACTTAGATTTGCATCTGTTTTATGCTGAAAAGAAAATTACCCCATATGCAGATCAAAGTCTAAAATAGAACCAAAGGTGAAGAAATGACAGATTCCTGGCCAAATAAACCTAAATTACACTGAGATAGACAAAAGGTTACATTTTAATAGATGTTTTGGTAAAAATAACATTTCAGGTAGCTGTCTCATGTGTATCTATAAAAATTAAAGGCCAACTTATTAATAAAATATAGAAGAGTGATTATCATAAAAAAAATCTATCCTGCTTCTGAATAATGATAGGTAGAAGAACAGAAATGATGACTTCATTTTAAGAGTCAATGAGGTAAAGAAATTGTTTTTTTTCCAACATTTCAAATGTATCTATAAAGAGAATTTTGACATTGTCTATAAAGACGATTTAGAGGCCAACTTGTATGCATGGAATTTTTATCCACATTATCATATTTAAAATGTTGTACTTTTGTGTGTAATGTCTTAATATATGTCCATATGTAACATGGAAATTATAAGAAATAAATCAAATTTGTCTCATACATAAAGAAAACATTTTAATATTAATTTAGACATTAATTTATTAAAGATGCCTTTACATATTAGCATTTATTTCAGAAATGCAGTAGTCTAATTCATCATTATGTAACCATAATAGAATATAACTACATCAACTAAGATAGCCACAATATCACTAGGTAATATTATCTTATTGAACTACCATTAGATACATGGTCCATTGTCGGAACAAAACATCATTTGAAATGTCTGTACATATTTCATAACAACTGAGTTTTGATAATATATTTTATAATGTTAAGCATTAAAACAGAGGTGTAAATTGCTACAGAGATATTTTCAATACTTTAATGAATGAAATAAAAGAAAGAATAGAGAAATAGAAACAAGGTAAAATGAGAGCTCAGATGCACATGTCTCTTCTTTCTTTATTTCTTCTTTTCTTAATAGAGTGCCAGGACAAACCCTGAGCACTTGGGTTCAAGCAATCCTTCTGCATCCTACAGAGTAGATATATTTAGCTTTTGTTTGTTTGTTTGTTTTGGTTTCGGTTTTTGGAGACAGGGTTTCTCTGTATAGCTTTGCACCTTTCCTGGAACTCATTCTGTAGCCCAGGCTGGCCTCGAACTCACAGAGATCCACCTGTCTCTGCCTCCCAAGGGCTGGGATTAAAGGCGTGTGCCACCACCACCTGTTGTATTTAGCTTTTGATATTTCCTTTAATATTTGCTTTAATTTAATTAATATGTGCTATTACACAAACCTATGTCCTTCATGTTAATATTTCACAGACATATACACACACCCATACCCATGAGCATGTATACAAACACACACACACACACACACACACACACACACACACACACACACACACACGCATTACTCCGTATTAGCATTTATATCCCTTCTTTTGTTCCCTTTGCTGCTCCTCTAGGCCTACTCCGTTGCCCTACCAGTCCTCCTTCTTCAATTTCTATTTAAAATGATGTTCTCTACTTATTTCCACTTCCTTGCAGATAACATAGTTTTATTAAGTAACACTCAGTTTTATGTTACATATATATCCATTCCTCCCCTCCTTCCTGGGAAAGATCCAAATTCTTCTAAACAAATCAGGCCACTATTGAATAAATTACGTAAATGGTCAGTTACTTTTTTCTTGTATCATGACAGGAGATGAAGTAGATTTTCAAAAAGGCACCTTAAAACATTAAAATGAATACATTTTAGGAAGATACCCTCAAAATGCTTATCACTGTTTGGTTAAAATTAAACTAACAGCTGTCTAATTGGACTTAAGGACTGCTCATAGGGAGGGAATTTGTGCCTGATACTGTACTCCAATTGATACATATGCAATACAACTCCTACACTTAATGTTCAGGGAATATTGTGTGAGGCACAATGATTGTAATAACAAGAGGACTATGATGTCTCCTGGAAGTTTTGTATCTCCTAGAAATGATAGGAAAGCTATACTTATAAAATCCAAACAGGATGAGTGTCTAAACAAGACCTGCCTAGTGTCAAAACCAATTGATTTGTTAAAGTAGGTTTGGCAAGTCTTGGAAGGCCTCATCCAGAGATGAACATTTGTAGGAAACTGAAAGCCTGAGTGGGAGAATCAGCTTTCTCCAGGGACAGAGATTCTTGAACCTAACTACTCACCCATAAATATTTGTACACATAAACAAATCAAAACGGACTCAGTATATTTTATGTATTATAATGTATAATAGTAATAATTAAAGACAACAGTATCATGAACTTGAGAGGGAGCTGGGGGAACATGAGAGATCTTGGAGTGGGAGCTGTGGAACTGATATAAATATAATACTCAATATAAAGTTCTCAAAAAAGAATGAGAAGAAAATCATGATGCCCTAAACTGACAACAAAAAAGGGTAAAATGATGAAAGTAGATACAGTTTCATATGTCTTCCTTATGTGAAACTAACAAAAGTTAAAAGATAAGGTCTAGGTAATAAGTTTATCTAGCTATCTTCTATCTTAAACACCCATCCTTCATTTGGGACACAGAACAGTCTTTAACTGACTATAAACTTAAACCAACTATCATAGAATGTGAAAATTATCCATTTAAACATTTGATGGGGCTATACGTCTTGTGATCAAGGCTCACATGATCCTGGAGAGTGTTTTTGGTTTGCTTGGGTGGTATTTTTTTGGGGGGAAGTGGATAGGGGGTTTTGCGCAGTACTCTGGGGGAGGTATTTCTACACTAAGACCATTTTTCCATGATTATCAAGTTCTCTAGTAACTCAGTCTTCTGGACCTTCATGTTCCTAACTCTTTGTGTATCTATTTTAGTAATAACTTTATACACTTACATCCTTTATGTCCATGCTGAGTATTTCTATATAAGCTTCATAAAAGCTAGTGTTATCTGAAAAGAAGGAACCTCAATTGATAAAAGTCCTCCATAAGATCTGACTGTAGGGAATTTTCTTAACTAGTGATTAATATGGGAGTATCCATCATAGGAGATACCATCCCTAGGCTGGGGGTCCTGTGTTCTGTAAGAAAATAAGCTGAGCTAGCCATGAACAGCAAGCCACTAAGTGGCACACCTCCATGGCCTCTGCATCAACTCCTGTCTAAGGTTCCTACACTGGTTGAGTTCCTGCTCTCACTGCTTTTGGTGATGAACTGTTATATGAATTGTAACTGAAATAAACCTTTTCCTCCCAAAATTGCTTTGGTCATGGTGTTTCATCATAGCAATAGTGACTCTAACTAAGACAATGTCTAAATTGACCCTAGTTTCATGAACAAACTCAAATTGATACATTTGAGAATGGTGATGAATACTTACTATTTTCCTTCAAATTAAACAACATTACTTTTGAATGATAGTCTCAAGTCTTGGTGAAATTTGCTATGGAAAAAAAGACTTAACAGGGAAATACAGCATTTGACCTTTTTCATTTATATATTTTAAAATACATTTCTCTGCAATTTTCCAAAATGAAGGATAAAGAGGAAAGAGATTACCCCCAGTGTTTATAGAAACTACATTCATGTAGATCTCATTCCATTTCTCTGTCATTGGGTGATCCCTGTGTCTTTCTTGGGGTCCTGTTTTCCAGGTAGCCTGCCTGGTGATGTGAGTAGCAGTCCAGTCATCCTTGTTCCACATCTAGTATCCTGTTATGAGTGAGTACATACCATGTTTGTCTTTCTGAGTCTGGGATACCTCACTCAGGATGATTTTTTCTAGATCCATTCATTTGTCTGCAAACCTCATGATGTCATTGTTTTTCTCTGCTGAGTAGTATTCCATTGTGTATATGTACCACATTTTGTTTATCCATTCTTCAGTTGAAGGGCATCTAGGTTGTTTCCATGTTCTGGCTATTACAAACAATGCTGATATGAACATAGCTGAACAAGTGCTCTTGTGGTGTGGTTGAACATTCCTTGGGTATATGCCCAAGAGTGGTATAGCTGGATCTTGGGGGAGATGGATTCCCAATTTTCTAAGAAAGCGCCATATTGATTTCCAAAGTGGTTGTACAAGCTTGCATTCCCACCAGCAGTGGAGGAGAGTTCCCCTAGCTCCACATCCTCTCCAGCATAAGGTGTCTTCAGTGTTTTTGATCTTAGCCATTCTGACAGGCGTAAGGTGGTATCTCAGAGTTGTTTTGATTTGCATTTCCCTGATGATTAGGAATGTTGAGCAATTCCTTAAATGTCTTTCAGCCATTTGAGCTTCCTCTGTTGAGAATTCTCTGTTTAGTTCTATAGCCCATTTCTTAATTGGACTGTTGGGCATTTTGATGTCTAATTTCTTGAGTTCCTTATATATTCTGGATATCAGTCCTCTGTCAGATGTGGGATTGGTGAAGATCTTTTCCCATTCTGTAGGCTGTCGCTTTGCTTTGTTGACCGTATCCTTTGCCCTACAAAAGCTTCTCAGTTTCAAGAGGTCCCATTGATTGATTGTTTCTCTCAGTGTCTGTGCTACTGGTGTTCTATTTAGGAAGTGGTCTCCTATGCCAATGCGTTCAAGACTACTTCCTACTTTCTCTTCTAGCAGGTTCAGAGTAGCTGGATTTATGTTGAGGTCCTTGATCCACTTGGACTTAAGTTTTGTGCACGGTGATAGATATGGATCTATTTGCAGCCTTCTACATGGAATGAGATCTACATGAACAGCCTGGACATGAGTGGGGGTAGTGAAGGGCGAGGGTCGAGGGAAAGAGAGCTTGGGTGAGTGGGAGATCCCAGCTGGATCAACAACAGAGAGGGAGAACAAGGAATAGGAGACCATGGTAAATGAAGACCACATGAGAATAGGAAGAAACAAAGTGCTAGAGAGGCCCACAGAAATCCACAAAGATACCCCCACAACAGACTGCTGGCAATGGTCAAGAGACAGTCCGAACTGACCTACTCTGGTGATGGGATGGCCAAACACCCTAATTGTCGTGCTAGAAACCTCATCCAACTACTGAGGAATCTGGATGCAGAGATCCATGACTAGGCCCCAGGTGGATCTCTGGGAGTCCAATTAGCGAGAATGAGGAGGGTTTATATGAGCGAGAATTGTTGAGACCAAGGTCGGGTAATGCACAGAGACAAATAGCCAAACAAACGGAAACACATGAAATATGAACCAATGGCTGAGGGGTCACCAACTGGATCAGGCCCTCTGAGTGAGTGAGACAGTTGATTGGCCTGATCTGTTTGGGAGGCATCCAGGCAGTGGCACCGGGTGCTGTGCTCATTGCATGAGTCGGCTGTTTGAAACCTGGGGCCTATGCAGGGTCCCTTGGCTCGGCCTAGGAGGAGGGGACTGGACCTACCTGGACTGAGTCCACCAGGTTGATCTCAGTCTGTGGGGAAGGCTTTGCCCTGGAGGAGATTGGAATGGGGGGCGGGCTGGGGGGAAGGTGAGGGGGGCGGGAGGGGGGAGAACAAGGGAATCTGTGGCTGATGTGTAGAACTGAATTGTATTGCAAAATAAAAAATTTAAAAAAAAAAAAAAGAAAGAAACTTCATTCAGAAGATCAGGGATTTTTGTTTTATTCTTAAGTGAAATCCCTGAATCAGGAAAAATTTTACTCCAGATTCATGAAATCCAATTCCTTGTAATGTAGAGGGTACACAAACTAGCTCCAAAAAGTTCTACACCAAGATAACAATTTATTATGGAGAGTATACCATTTGAATTTTAGTTAGTAAACAGTCAATTGTTTGCTTTACCAAAAGATGATGCTCATTGAGTGACTGGGAGATTCTTTTTAGATATGTTTAGGGTGAGAAAATATTATAAGAAAATCAAATATTCATATATGCAGTCAGTAGTCCCTTTATAAAAGTTTCATGTACTAAGGAAATGACTTTATTAAATTAAATAACTATAAATAAGTATGTGTATAGTTTGTAACTAGCTCTTTGTCTTTCTTGCTGTTTGTGGATATCAGAAGGTAAAGAGCTTTTTTTGCTAAACATTTTTCCTACTATCATGTATCACTGCTCAGTCCCAAAGTTATGAGAATTTTTAATACTATATATTCTGCAAATATCTTTAATTTAAACATAAAACTCATTTTACTTTGGACATGCATGTTTTATTTCATTAATTTTGACATACTTTATACTCAATAACTATCCACTTTTAGAGAATTATCACATTTTTGTCAGAGTGGTATTTGCTAGATAACTACTACTAACAATTGAATGATATTTTTAATAATCTGACTAAATAGATTGTAAAAGTCATGGTAATGAGCACTCATTTAGAACTGTCAATACTTCTTACCAAAGACACACTAAGGATAGCAAATGATTAATTTTGTTTTACATTAATATACTTCAATAATATTGTTAACTTACAATTAGAAAAATATATATCACTTATATATAAAAACAGAACAAAACAAATATGGCATTAATTCATTACAGTGAAGTTTATGTATATATTGCCATCAAAGATTGAACCAACCAATAAAATTAAAAATCAAACAAAAATGAGTTTACTAAGCTAGCAGAAAAAAAAAGTTTGATTAAATAGTACATGGTAACTTCACAGCTTCTCCATGTCAGCCAATTGTATCGAACTTTCACATGATAAATCCTTTTATATGAAAGTATTAATATTTTTAAAAACATTATGTCTCATTACTATATTTTGAATGTTGATATTCCTTTCAGATTCATATGTTGGAACCTTTTTCTGATTGCAGAGATCAAGACTTTGGCAGTTATCAAATCTACTGAAAGCTTGGTCTTCGAAATAAATTTGCATTATTTACAAATTCCCCAACTGAGGATATTTTGCTATAGCAGCTTTAACAAATTAAGAAAGTTCTGAATATAATTCCTTAAGAAGGACAGTGCTTATAGTTTAAAAACAAATTTTGTTCTGAAAAACATACTAGCCACTGAAATTTTAAGAATAACAAGAAGACATAGTCTCATCTCTCATTACTGACAAGAAAGAGATTGTTGTTAAGAAAGACACATATTTGATTTAAAGAAACTGGCACATTGTAACGCTTGAAATCTCTTCCTCCTATTAATAGACTGTGATTATTGGAAATATTATTTTTGTTTTCCTGAGACAGGGTCTCACTTTGTAACCCTAGCTGGTCTATAATTCACCATGTAGATTATACTTGGCCAAACCTCACAGAGATTCACCTGGATCTGCCTCCTGAGTACTGGGATGAAAGCTGTGCATCACTACAATTGGCATTGAATTTATTCAGCACATATAGTATATTTTCTTTGTTTACAGCATCTTAACAAAATAAAAATATAAGAATTATATTCTCATAATTCATTTCTGTCACAGTACTAATCCTCATGTATTAGTTATATAACTCATTGAGGATCATAATTTGTAGTATATTTTTTATTTAGTACATTTGTATATTGTATCTTGATTTTTACTCAAAATAATATTTTTCATACACTATATTTTGATCATAGTAGTTTCCCACCCTCACCTCTTCCCAGACCATCCCCACCTCCCCACAAATCCAATTCTACACTATCTTTCTCTCTTTAGAAAACAAATGGGCCAAGAACCAATGGCAACACCCATGAACAAAGTAGGACAAAGCCAACAGACTAACAAAGCAGGAAAAGCATGAGAAACACACACACACACACACACACACACACACATACATGCACACACACACACACACACACACACACATACACACTCACACACACACAAACTATAAAAACACTAAACCAGAAACTATAATAGATAAACAAAAGACAAGTATCATTATGCAAAATGTCCAAACAAAGCATTATATGATGAAAAGCTCTCCAAAATATTATTGAGTTTACTTGCCTCTCTGCATGCTGTCATGTTTCATAACAGCACAGAAATTTGCTTAACTCCTTTCCAGATATTAATAACTAAAAGATATTTTTCTGTTTCATTGAAAATAGACTCTTTCATACAGTATATTATGATCACCGTTCCCTTTCCATGAACTCCTCCCACATCCTCCCTGCTTTGCCTCACATATGAATCCCTACCCTTTCTGTGTTGTCCCTCAAAAAAAAGAAAAACCTAACAGGCATCTAAAAAATGAAATGAAATAAGCTAAAACATAAAGGTAACAAACTAGAATAAGACAAAGGAAATAGGAAGAAAAACTTATGTAGACACAAAGACACACAGGTTTTTACATATAAGAATCCCATAAAAACACAAAATCATAAGGCATAGTATATAAACAAGGATATTTATGGTTAAAAAAATACTGACAAAACGTCATGAGAAAAGAACCTCCAAAGACACTGTAGACTACCGTGTGTGTTGATTATCTACTGCTGGGCATTGACTCTGGCCTTAAAAGTGGTTTGTATATGCAGTGAGACTGTTGGTGAAATCTATTTTTTTTATTATTATTTGTGAGGAGTCATCACGTGGAGAAAGCTTCTGGGTTAAGAATGGAGGCTTGTGTCCATAACCTCTCTCAGGGCTGAGACATATCTGTCACAGACCTGTGCAGGTCCTGTGAATGCTCCTAGAGTCTGTTTGTTCATATGTGCATTGGTCTTGCTGTGTTTACAGGGCCTTGTTTCATTGTTGTCCTCAATCCCCTATGGCTCTTACAATCTTTCTGCCCACTCTTGTTAAGGATTCCCAAGTTGGGCGGGGGGTATTTGATAGACACTTCCCACTAAGGACCGAGTGTTTCAAGGTCTTACTTTTTGCACATTGTCCAGTTGTGGGTCCCTGTATTTGTTCCCGATTACTGCAGTAGGAAACTTTTCTTATAATAGGTGAATAAGGCACTGATCTATGAGTACAGAAGAATGTCATTAGAGTTATTTTATTAAGTTCCTTTAGAGCAGTATTTATTTTCTTTCCCCCTAGGTCCCTGACCTACCTTTTCTCAGGCTCTTGACCAACCTAGGGTTGTTGAGAATGGGTTCTTTCTTAGTTAGTGTTGCTATTGCTGTGATGAAACACCACAATAAAAAGCAACTTATGAGGGAAGGGTTTATTTGGCTTATGTTTCCACAGTGCTGTTCATCACAAAGAAAGTCCAGACAGGACCTGAGGCAGGGCAGGAATCTAAGGGCAGCAGCTGGTACAAAAACCATGGGATAATTTGACTTACTGATTTGTTTTCCATACCTTGCATAGCCTGCTTTCTTACAGAACCTGGGAACACTAACCCAGGAGAGACATAACCTAAAAAATGTTAAGACCTTTACTATCAATAAGTAATTAAGAAAATGTCTTACAGGCCTGCTTTCAGCTAGATCTTAGAGGCATTTTCTTAATTGAGGGTCCTTCCTCTCTGATGACTCTAGCTTGATCAAGTTGATATAAAACAAGTAAGCTCCTCCAGCCACTAAAGTGGCCAGGCCCCTCCCCCAAGGACCTCTAACTGCCATGTTCCACCCACAGAATACTCTAACTGCCCTAACTGCTGAACCCTGGCCCTATCCTACTGACATGAAATCCCACCAATCTCCACCTTAGAAAGTTTCACCCTAAAAACTTCCACCCCCTTCCCAGGAAGCTCTGTATAAGCCCTCTATCCTGTTCAGTTTGCTGTTTTTTCTTGCTCAGGCAGAGGCAGCCACCCTCGTTTTTTTTTTTTTTCCCTCCCAGTAAATCTCTTATGTGAGGTGTGTTGTGTAGTGTGACTTTGTGGCATTTCTGGGTTTCCAGCTGTCAGGATACCTTTCCATCAAAGCTGCAAGGCTTACAACAGGTTTCATATCATAGTGTGGGCCTTAAATCCAATCAGATAGTAATTGGTTACTCCCAAGTTTTTTGTGCCTCTATTGTTTCAGTGTATCTTGCAGGCATGACATAACTTGTAGATTGAAGGTTTTCTAGTGGGTTGGTGTTTACCTTTTTCTCTTCTGGTATGGTGCAGAGTAACTTCTAGTGCCATGAACATTGCTCAGTAAGAGTGCAGGCTCTACTTATGCAGAAGCTCAACTTCTCCATGTTCAATGAACTATGTATGTGCTGTCTATAGCAATAGTGCCTTACTATATTGATCCATACTAATTAGATTATTGTTAAATAGCTTTTTATTAAAAATAATTAGTTGTTCAAAATATCAATTTTAAATTAATCATTGTTTTGATATCACTCACACTGCTCACCCATTCCATATCTATCTCCCTTAAACAACATTTTATTGAGATCCTATTTTGACACCTGTTTTTTGCTTCCTATTTTTATTTTAAAGATGTATATTTTTTGTTTATGTACTGGTGCCTGGTACTTGGTGTGAGCAGAAGGAAACAAAATCCTGAAACTAAAATTACAGATGGCTATGAGACATGTGCGTACTGGTAACAAAATCTAGGTCTTTTGCAAGAGCACATAGAACTTCACCCCTCTTGCTTTACTATTTAAAGACTCTACTATATCTAACCTTTCATTGAAAATGTAATTATTGCACAGTGAAATGGTATTCAATAATTTCCTCATACTGTTTTGGTGATACTTGTCATAAGTCTTCATTGTCATAGTTCTGTTTGTTGTTTTTGTCTTTCTTTTTGAACTATGTTATAATCTAATCTATTAATCAAATTCAATTATCACTAATATATTTGTTTTAATAATTGACTGAGGGGTAAATATTTATAAAATGTAGTAAAATTTTAGTTTTCACTACTTCATAATCATTATTGTAGAACTTGGTTTTTTTTTAGAACTTGTTTTTTTAAACAATCACCACTTTGTACAAGAATAATAGTTCTTAATGAAAATTTTATTTTTGCTATTGAAAGAAATTTTCCTTCTGAAAAAGAATATTCTGAATATTACGTATAAGATGTTGTTTATATTTATATTCTATCATGAATATTTTAATGAGAAAATTTTAGCAAAGTCTTAAGCACATTTGAAAACTGTTTGAAGTTATCTAATTAAGTAGGAATATAAACACACAAATACACAAATATGTTTATGTGCTGTTGCAAGACTTTCCCTCAGGAGATATGAAATACTTTCTATTCAAATGAAATGGAACACTGATGGGAAACCAAAGGAATGACTCAATTCATAGTGAACAATTGAGTTTATTGGTATCACTTACAGGAGTGGGGGTGAGGGAATATTTACAGAAACATGAGCAATGCAAAGGCAGCTGTGTCACCAAAAAGCCCATGTCAGCATGGGTGATTAGTCTCAAAAGCTGAATGCACAGGGAATTCTGTGTGACTTGTAGCAGCTCATTATGTCCCAAAGGATCCTCCTTTCCAGCAGTTGTTACTAGTTATATGAGCATGAACAGGGGTTTGTAAATCTTTCAATAGTTTTAGCTTTGTGAGTTTCTGTTACTTCCTGAATCTTATGAACCTCTCTTCTCTCTCTGGGGGATGATGTTTTAGTTTGGAGTAAATTGCTGCACAGTATATGGAAAGACTCTACATGTCATGTCGGAATAATTTCACCTTTTATTGAATTAAGCACTTGTAAGTTCAACATATCTTCTACTACTAAATTGAAATGTCATAATCACTTTATAGAATGAATATACACTGTATAAAATTAAAATAATCTTAATATTCTAAATACTTTTGTATTAGTAACTTTTTTGTTGCTGTGATCAATCACCATGGCCAAGGAAATTTATAAAAGAAAGAGTTTGTGCCTGTGGATGGTAGCATGGTTATCCTTTCATTTACTGCTAGAGAGGCTAGGTAACAAGGATGGCTTAGGAGGTGACACTAGGATTTCCCTGGTAAGTGGAAGTGGAAGAGATTTTATGTTTGGACTAGGGGTGAGTAGGGATGGGAACATGAGAGATCAGATGGAGATGATGGGAGAGAGTACTTAAAGAGAAGACTAGAAAGAGGGGCATGCCTTTCAGGTTCAGGTAGAAATGTGGTGCAAGGCAAACTCTCAGAAATCAACAAGGATGATCCCAGCTAAGACTCCTAGTAACAGAGATGACAGAGCCTGAACTCCCTATTTCTTGTGACAAGGCAAGACTTTTAGAAGAGGGATTAGAAACCAACCAAGTCACATAACCTTCAACCTGCAGTCCATCCTGCCTAAAGGATGTGCTGTGCTAAGGGTGAAACAGAGATTGTGGGAGTGGCCAATCAATGACTGGTCCAGGAGGAGACCTATGCCAAGAGAGTATGCCCACCACTGATACTGCCTGTAATGGCAGGACACAGATCTGGTTGGCCCAGAGACCTAGGATTAGAACCACACACAGCTAGAGAAAAAAAATATGTCATTGTAATGATGTTTAATCATATTCTGCTATGCTCATAGATTCCTATTCCAATTGTCATCAGAGAGGCTTCATCCAGCAATTGATGGCAAGAGTTGCAGAGATCCACAGCCAAACATTAGGCTGAGCTCAGTGAATCCTGCTGAAGAGAAGGAAGAAGGAATGTAAGTGCCAGAAGGTTCAAGGATATCACAAGGAAACACACAGAATTGACTAACCTAGGCTTATAGGAGCTCACAGATATTGAAGCAACAACCAAGGAGCCTGTATGGGACTGACCTCATACCTCTCCATATATGTGATAGTTTTGTAGTTGGTCGTCTTGTGGGACTCCTAACAGTGGGAGCAGGGACTGTCTTTGATTCTTTTGCTGTATTTTGGAATTCTATTCGTCATACTGGGTTGCCCTGCCCAGCCTTAACACAAAGGAAGGTGCTTATCCTTACTGAAACTTGATATGTCAGGTTTTTATTGATTTAAATGGGAGGCCTATCCTTCACTGGATAGAACAGAGGAGGAATGGATCAGAGTGCAGAGGGAAAATGGGAGTGAGAGACAGGGAGGAGAGGAGGGAGTGGAAATGATGGTCAAGAAATAAAATAATAAATAATATTTTAAAAAGAAAGAGTTTATTAGAGTGTATGGTTCCAATGACACTAGAGCCCATGATGGTAGGGCGGAGGCATGACAAGAAGCAGCTTGCATGACTGCAGATGCAGAAAGCTTAAGGCTTATATGACTAGAAATACAGAGAGCCTTTTCAGTCTTAAAGGAAGTCCACAGCTGTAGCTGGAGAGCTTTTCTCTCCGGGTTCCACCAATTCCCACCAATCCCAGAGCCCACTTATAAAATAAACACACAGACGCTTACATTATTTAAACTGCTTGGCCATTAGCTCAGGCCTATCATTGTGTAGCTCTTACTCTTATATTTAGCCCATTTCTATTAATCTGTACTTTGCCACGTGGCTCGTGGCTTACTAGTACCTTACATCTTACTTATCCTGGCGGCGGCTCCAGGCAGTCTCTCTGCCTTTTTGTTCCCTCAATTCTCCTCTCTGTTAGTCCCACCTATACTTCCTGTCTGGTTACTGGCCAATCAGTGTTTATTTATACAGAGCGATATCCACAGCACTTCCCCTTTTCTTCTTTTTCAAAAAGGAAGGTTTTAACTTTAACATAGTAAAATTACATACAACAAAACAATTATTAAGCAAGAGTTACAGTTAAATATTAAAGAAGATATCCTATCTATCTTATATTTGTGAGTCTAAGGTTTTGTATATAACCCATCTTTTATCGTAACTGAGGAAATTATAACTATCTAGTCTTCAACCACATCAAAGACCTCAGAAGGATATAATACTACCTGAGAAATGGGAGAAGAATGCAAGCAACTTTCAGGAGTCTTGCAGGGTAGACAGAGACAGCTGGGGGAGGAAAAAAAAACATTAAAAAGCTACCAAAAGCCACCACCCCACCCAACCCTCAACCAAGGTCTGTTTTTTCATGGATGGTGCCATGTGAGGTAAAGCCACAAACACTTGAAGGAGCTGTCAACTCTTGGCTTTGGTTTGGCTTCTCTATTCCAGGACAGCAAGTGTTAGAACTGGCAGGGAGATGCTTATGGTTGAGTTGAAGAGACGTCAGAGATACGGCCACCCTGGTGATGTCCCTGTACTCCTCCTCCTCCTCCTCCTTCCCAATGTCAGAGGCAAACATCCTCTCAGGGAGATGTTTTCCATCCACAAATGTCACATTCAGTTCCAAAACGAGGCAATCATGACTCTCTCCATCCCATAGGATTGTACAGAAAGTAAAATGGAGGAGGGATGAACAGTTCCGTAATTCTGATTCTCGGGAAGGCCAAGGATTGGGTGTCAAACACTATGGTGAACATAAAGAGACAAAAATCTCAGCCTCACAGGGTCCTCTGCCGAGGAAATGCCAAGGGGTTCATCCTCGTCATTTAAAGTGGGGAAGTGGCCATGAAACAGACATCCTGTCTGGTCTCCGGCTCTCCCTCTGCCCGGCCTCACGGATGCGGCAGGCCACCGCAGTGATAAGAGCCGCGCCCTTCCCACTGCCATCCTCAGATTCCAGGAAGGACTCGTCACACTTGGGAGCCAGATCTTTCACTGTCTCATGCATGACTTTGGCAAAGTGAGGATGGAGCTTGTAGAGAGTCCCGTTCACACCCACTGTCACTTTCAGGCTGTCCAGTCCTCGGTTTTCTCTTATCTTGTCCACCACAGCAGCCATGACTGCACCACAGAGCTGGGCTGAACGCCGGGCGACCACGGTGCACACCTCCTTCACAATGATGCTGTCATCATAGGTGCTCTTCAGCCCCAGGTGGCACAGGATGGCATGGACCTGCAGCAGGGCCAGGCAATCACTTTCGATCTGAGACAGGAACTTAGTCTCAAAGATCCCCCTTGTCTTGAGGCACTCGGAGATGCGGTCACGGAAGAGCAGCCCTTTCTTAGTGAAATCGATGAGGATGTTGCGCACAATCTCGCCCAAGTACATGTCGCTGATCATCTTCTCAAATCTCTGTTTGCCAGGGTTGAGAGAGAGCTCATCCACAGCGACATCAAACTCTGTGCGGAAGTCATCCATGCAGCCGTTGTCCCCAAAGGCCCCCCACTCCATGTTGACACACATCCGTCCCTCCTCTCCATCTACCAGCTCCACATTTCGCATCTCTTCCATGTAGCAGGCATTGCTTCCAGTACCAACGATGAGGTCGACTTCACAGTGAGGGTCTTCATAGCCACAAGTCATCATAGTCCCAACTTTATTATTCACAATAACAACATCCAGGTCAAACTCCTCTCGCCGGTAAATTGCCTCTTTCAGCAAGGTGACCATGTCCTCGTCGCCCTCACAGCCAGATGCCTTGAAGCCCTTTGTCCACTTGAGGAGGATGCTCTGGTCCAGGCTTTTTTGCTGGCAAGGGAAGGAGAAGGTGAAACCCAGCGGCAGAGACACGCCCTTCATGCCCATGTACTCAAGGAAGTCCACGATGCACTGGAAGATGTGGTCAAATAGCTCTTCCCCAGTGCAGTGCATGACGTCCTGCGGGATGGAGTAAATCTTATTATGCATCTCCACACCCCTGTGCTTCCCGTTATGCACGTGCACCAGTAGGACCCGGAAATTTGTTCCTCCAAGATCCAAGACGAGAAAGTCTCCTTTCTCTGTACCATCTGGGGTGGCACACACATAACTGGGCAGTATCTTCACAGGGGCTACAGCATGTGTCTCTTTGCTCAGACCTTCCTCCATTTCCACCTTCATCCTCCTTTTGACCTCCAGCAGCTGCTCGTGGCTCAGTTTCAGGGACTCCAGGGTCTTCTGCTGGGCTCGGTGTTGGTCAGCCAGCCAGTAAGCCACCGCAGTCACCATAGCAGCCCCTTTGCCGTTGCCATTCTCAGACCAGAGGAAGAGAACGTCACAATTGGGCACCAGCCTCCTCAGGGCCTTGTGAAGACGCTTGGTAAAATGGGGGTGTTTCTTGTAGACAGAGCCATCAACACTGATGGTGGAGCAAAGACGCTCCTCGCCCTTGTTCTTGATTCGCCACAGCACCGCAGCCAGGGTGGCTGCGTACAGGCTGGCCGAGCGCGTGGACACAATCTGGCAGATTCGGTGTGTGGCCGGCCACACAGTCCTCCTGCAACGGATTCAGACCCAGACACACCAGGACCTGGTAGGCCTTCTGTATTCCATCCTTCTCCTCTTTGATATCTGATACAACTTTGGTTTCAAAGGAGACAGTAGTAAGGAATTCTGGGCTGAGCTTCCCCTGAAATAACAGCTCTTCCTTAGCCATCTTCACCAGGATGAGCCTGACCAGCTCCCCCATGTACATCCTGCTGATCATCTTCTCAAACAGCTGTTTCCCAGGGTTCAGTGAGCCCATGTTGATTTCTGGGTCAAACTCAGTGCGGATGTCATTGAGGGTACCATGGTCCCCAAAGGCTCCCCACTCCATGTTGATGTACATCCGTCCCTCGTCACCCTCTACCATGTCAATGTGACACATCTCCTCCACATAGCAGGCATTACTGCCAGTACCCACAATCAGACCAATCTCACAGTTCTGATCATCATAACCACAGGTCATCATGGTCCCAACTGTGTCATTCACCACGGCCACAATGTCAATGTCAAAGTCCCCTCTGCACTGGATAGCCTTCCGGATCAGATCCACCACATCTATGCCTTCCACAACACTGGACTTGAACACCTTGGTCCATGAGACCAAGAAACTCTCATCTAGTTTCGTCTGGTGGCAGGGGAATGAGAAGGTGAAGCCCAGTGGGAGCTTCTTCACTTTGATTTGCAGCTTGCCCATGAAGTTGGCCAGGTACTCGGCAATGTGGTCAAACAGCTGGGTTCCACTTCCCCTCATGATGTCCTCAGGGATGGCATAGATCTGGTTCTCCATCTCCACTTTCTGGAGGCCATTGTCTGTCACCAGTGCTCGAAGCACACGGAAGTTGGTTCCTCCAAGGTCCAAAGCCAGGAACTCTCCATGTTCTGTCCCATTCAGAGTTGACCTCACGAAGGTGGGCAGCATTTTCACAGCTGCAGTAGGGTGGTGGCTCCTAGTCCTTTCTCCATCTCCTTCCGGAACCGCCTAGAAATCTCCAGAAGGGTGTCATCTGAGAGTCGCGTGTGGTACAGATATTGGTCAACCTTCTGCACTTGGTTTTGTTGAGATAAGTGAATAAGCAGGCTATCATATGTGAGGCGATCATCCTGCTGTGACGAGATGGGGCGCGGGTAGAGAAACCGAGTCCAGCGCTAGCCACGGAGTACAACGCTGTATGACCGCTTTGTACCCAGGCCCAGGTGTCCAGCTGGGATCGAGGACTCTAGGAGCCACACAAAGAAGGTTAACCACGATGGCTCACCAGCTGGGGGCTTCGAGTCTCCAGAAACAGGTTTCCTTTTTTTTTTTTTTTTTTAAGTCACAACTACTAGAAAGTGCCTAAGTCTCACTCCTGGAGATGGGGATAGTTGCCCAGAGTCCAGTCACTAACTTCAGCCACAGGGTCACTAAGGCTGAACTTGATAAGAATGACAGTGCTGCTCCACTCCGACAATAGCGCTTCTCAGGGTCACTGGCGTGATGCTCCCGCCCTTGGATCTCCCAAGCTGGGTAACACCAGGTAGCCTGGCAGGGGAGATACCATGATTATGAATCAGTCGTATTGTGAACCTATTGCTTTAAACTGCAGCCTTCTAAGGCTGAAATGGCGCTGTAGTTGCTGGCTCCGCCCTCTTTAACTTCCCAACATGGTGGTGGTACATTTTCCACCAGCTCTGGGAGCCATCAAGTCTCAGAAATAGTGGGTCTATGCTTCTATTAACGTAGCATGTAGCCCAGAAATCTCTCTCTCTCTCTTTTTTTAATATTAGTAAAGACTAAATCTACCACACAGCGTAATGTGCCACTGGCAGATGCCTCATTCCCGCCATACTGCTGGTCAAATGCACATGCCAGGAACCCGCCAGTAGTTGCATCATCATACCTTCACCAAAGCAGTACCTCCTAGAATTCCTGAAAGAGTGTCACTAACTGAGAACCAAGTACCCAAATATATGAGCCTCTGGAAGACATTCATAGGCAAATAACCACAGATTATTTTTGTTGCTATGTTTTAAGTCATAAAAATATTTGAGGCAAAAAAATATTTTGAACCAGTTATAAGTACTCAAAGGAGGTAGTTAAAACTTGAGAGTATATGAGATCCTGGTAAAAAGAGATATGACTGTAGATAATGGACATGAAAAATCAACCTGGCAATATTTAGGGGTAGCATATTTAGCTAGTCTAGTATTTTCATTTAATCCTGAACAAATAAGTGATCTGCTTAATTTAAACTATGTCACCTATTTTTATATTGATTATCTATTGTGAAAATTTTCTTCAAGTACTATAACCTCAGAAAAGGCCATTGTCCTTTTCTTCCCTACATGCAGCAATTCAGATAGGTTGGTTTGGTTCCATTTCTTAGCTATTGTAAAGAGTGCAGCAATGAATATGAAAATGAAATTACATGGGTGGCTTGACTTAGAGTGAATTTGGTATATGTCTGTCAATACATTAATGGACAAAGAAAATGTGATATATTCATACAATGGAATTTTATTCAACCATAAAGAAAAATGAAACCATAATATTTGTAAGAAATGGATAGAATTAGAAATTAAGTGAAATAATCCAGACACAAAGATACGCTATCATTTTTTGCATATTTTGATAGCAGATGATTTATTTATGCATGCGCGCGCGCGCGCGCGTGTGTGTGTGTGTGTGTGTGTGTGTGTGTGTAGGGTTTAAAAATAATCCACATTATAGGAGGGCTTTTAATTCACTGAACGTGAATAAATAAATCATTAGAAGAAACACTTGTCATCTACACACTTCAAAATATTCTCTATATTGTCCATAAATAATGCCATCCCTATGATTTTCTTTTCCTTTCTGGATTTTGTTTGTGAGACATAGTCTCTCTCACTCTGCACCCTTATCAGGCCTAGAACTCGCTATGTAGATCATTTTAGTCTTGAAAGCAGAGAGATCTAACTAAAGGCATGAGAAACCATGCCAGGCCCCTTACCCCTAGAAATTTTCAGCCAGCATAGATATCTATATATCCTACAAATTTTTATCTGTAAATTTTCAAGTCATCTTGTTTTGGTGATTTCTTTTAATTTAAATGCTCTACAAAAATTAACATAAACATTTTAAAATCATTTAAAAATTGTGTTCCTAGATAAATCAGAAATGTTCAAATCATAACTAAAGTAGTACAGAATATCTCCTATTCTATTACTCTTATTCTTTGGATTCAGTTCTTAATTTAAACATTTATGTATTGTTAAAATATTCTTCCTTTAAATATAAAATTCATATGTATTAATCAAGTATAACAGTTCTTCTTTGCACTTAATTTTCATTTTGTAGAAGTCAATCCAAAAGGAAGTATATTAATTAAGTATTAAATATGCTTTCCTAAGTTTGTGCATTTGATTTCCAGATGCATTTTAGGTTGTGATAGTATTAGTCACACCGTTAATCAGAATGTGTCTCAATTTCCATGATTCAAAATAAACACCTAATCCAATAGAATGATATATGATTTTTTCTCCTAAACATTAAGTAACTTTCTAATAAACTTTTATTTATAAATGGCTTTACACAGGAAAGATACTAATAACATTGTAAACAAAGCTATGAAAGCAATATTCAAAATTGCTTTCTTGACCTTCAATGGCTTTCTAAATCTATCTAAGCTTCATTTTCTAATGTATAATAATGTCTGCCTCACAGAACTAATGGTAATTATAAGAGCTTATATACATTTAAAGTTTAAGTTTAATATGTTGTATATCAAAATATAATTTGTGCACTTTATAAAATGTCAAGAACCATTTTGATAACTTGAATAAATTTTGTACCTATTTTCTGGTAATAAAGCCCTAATGTCCACTGAATCATGGATGCAGTAGCATGTGTCTGTGTGTGTGGCAGGATGAGTGTATGTGCAGGTAGAGGTTAACACAGGCATTTGGTAATTATCTTCCTCTATTACTCTCCAAATTATTTGAGACAAACTCTCACTGAACCTGGAGCTTAATAATTGGTCTAGATTGGTTGACTGGGGAGTTCCAGCAATTTTCCTATCTCTGCCTCCCTAATACTCATATAATAGGAATGTGCCCCTTCACAGTTTTTATGTGGATGCTGGGAAACCAAATTCAAATCCTTGTTATTTCAATGCAAGCCTTTTACAGACTCAGCCATTTCTCTAGCACTCAGCAATCTTCACATTGATGAAGTTTCTCTTTGTATGTGATTGACTAATGGCCAGTTGCTTCTATGCAGCTTTATGATTAGGGTTGACCAAAAAAATGATGAAGACTTGGTTACTACCAATTCGGTGCCTTCTATATTCTTAAAACACAGTGACTAAGTACATATCGATTTTTCTTTCACCAAGTTGATTAGTCAACTTGCTTCGAATGCTATGCTTAAATAGATTATATATAATATGCACATGTATGTATAATTATATATAGTATAATACATACTGAAATAGGTGCATTTGTTAATTTTCTTAAATGCAAATACAAAATTATGAATGACTACAGAAATTGAAGTTTTTAATATAAATATATAGTCTAGAAAAAAAGATTCAGATGACTTCCATTAATTGCTTATGTTTGTAAATGGAATCTATTAAAACCACATTTTATTCATTTTTAATTTTAGGTAGAATTGTCAATGTTTTCGAAAAGCACTATTTTTATTATCTTTGTGCAAAAAATATTAGAAAATTATTAAAATATAAATTGCTTTCTACCTTTAGGGGATATTTTATTTTACAGAAGGATCTCTGATGAATGAATTCAGAAATACTTTTAACATGAAAACATGTTAATGATATTTGAATTTTATGCAAGTTTAGCATTAGTATTATAAGCTCAATGCATGAAAATTCAATAAAATTTCAGGAAAAATACTACTTAATTACATATTGATGACATATTATCTTGAAAATTGGTAAAAGCTTTGATAGTTTTGAATATCTCAACTAATTAAAATAATTATGTCTCTTTTTCTCACTGGTGTGCGTTATCTGAAGTTTTCCTTAATATTTCCTTTCTAATTATTTTTATAAAATCCAATCTTGAAAAATAATAAAGTTTCCACAATTTTTAGACGATCCTAAGATTAAAACTGCAAAAATATGTCTTAACAAAAGTTTGATGGACTATTGTCTCTCTATTTATTTTGTATAATAAACATGTAAGGAGAAGTTAAAAAATCCAAACCTAAAAACAAAATCTACACATAAAAAAATTGAAGTGTTAGATATTTAGCTGAAGTCAAGACATTCTATTTGTACAAAACTAAATGAGTGACGAATATTATTCTTAAGTTTTAGTGAAGAAAATTAGATAAATTTTATGAATCATGAAAATGTATTAATTTAAATGAGTAATCATGTTTCATTTGATCTAAAATTCCAAACTTCACACATGAGCTTTCTTCTGTTTACCATTAGTTTATTTGAACAGTAAGGATAAAACAAACAAAAAATGTTGAGGAAAAGATAACATGTCTACTGACAACATGTAAAGCAAACCTTGAACTGGCCGAGGGAGGGTCTACTCTTTGTTTTGCTTTGATATTGCTTCAGGCATTTCCATTAGTTCTGTCTGCTTTAGTTCATTTCTTTGCAAGTGGCTTTCTAACTTCAAACTAGTCACAGCCTAATTGTTGTCATATTCTATACTGTATGTGAAAACTAGAGATGGAATTAATTTTTTATTATGATAGATGTTTTCTCTGGAATGTATTATGTGCAATGAAAAAGCCCAAAGTTGTGATCCTGTTTGTTTTGTCAGTTTCTCTATTTGCTTTGGATGATGCATTTGGGGATGTTCTATTTTACTAATCACAGAGATCATTAACTTAGTATGCTACACTAGACTTTGTTTTGTCCCAAAAAATCTAAACTGCTCATTTTTTTACATAAGCTGAAATGTTTGTTTGGTGACTATTGAATCCTAACTCATGGTAGTCTACAGTACTAAATCATATAAACTTAGATATATTATTCAATGTCAGGTCAAAAAAAATAATTAGGGTTAGAGTTTCTTACCCAAAATTTTACTCTCTGTCCCACATGTACGATTTATAATGCTTGCATTCAAGATAATGTTCTTGAAAAAGAAACAACTCAACACCAACGACAGATGATACCTCAGAGTAAAGCATTGAAAAAAGATTTTCCAAGCAAATAGACCTAAGAAGCAAGCTGATATACATACTCTAATATTTACCAAAATAAACTTCAAAGTAAAATTAATCCAAAGAGGTACAGAAGGGAATTTCATACTCATTAATCAACCAAGACACTATAGTGATTCTTTAGGTGTATGCCCCAAACGCGAGGGCAACCATATTCATAAAAGACACATTACTAAAATTTAAATCACACATTGAACCTCCCACATTAACTGTGGGAGACTTCAATTCCCCAAAACCCACCAATGCACAGGTCATCCAGATAAGAACGGAACAGAAATGATACAGCTAACAGGTGTTATGATTCAAATGGATAGGCAGGATTAACATAGTAAAAATGGCAATCTTACCAAAAGCAATCTAAAGATTTAATGCAATCCACATCAAAATACCAACACAATTCTTCACAGACCTGGAAGGAATTATACTCAACTTCATATGGAAAAACAAAAAAAAAAAAAACAGAATAACCAAAAGAATCCTGTACAATAAAACAACCTCTGGAGGCATCATGATCCCTGACTTCAAGCTTTATTAAGAACTACAGTAATAAAAACAGCTTGGTACTGGCATAAAAACTGACATGTGGACCAATGGAATCAAATTGAAGACCCTGACAATAATCCGCACACCTATGAACACATAATATTTGACAAAGTAGCCAAAAGTGTACAATGGAAAAAAGAAAGCATCTTCTTCAACAAATGATGCTGGCATAACTGGATGTCAACGTGTAGAAGGCTGCAAATAGATTCATATCTGTCACCGTGCACATAATGTAAGTCCAAGTGGATCAAAGACCTCAACATAAATCCAGTTACTCTGAACCTGATAGAAAAGAAAGTAGGAAGTAGTCTTGAACGCATTGGCATAGGAGATCTCTTCCTAAATACAACACCAGTAGCACAGACACTGAGAGAAACAATCAATCAATGGGACCTCTTGAAACTGAGAAGCTTTTTGTAGAGCAAAGGACACAGCCAACAAGACAAAGTGACAGTATATAGAATGGGAAAAGGTCTTCACCAACCCCACATCTGACAGAGGGCTGATATCCAGAATATATAAAGAACTCAAGAAATTAGACATCAAAATGCCCAACAGTCCAATTAAGAAATGGGCTATAGAACTAAACAGAGAATTCTCAACAGAGGAAGCTCAAATGGCTGAAAGACATTTAAGGAATTGCTCAACATCCCTAATCATCAGGGAAACGCAAATCAAAACAACTCTGAGATACCACCTTACACCTGTCAGAATGGCTAAGATCAAAAACACTGAAGACACCTTATGCTGGAGAGGATGTGGAACAAGGGGAACTCTCCTCCACTGCTGGTGGAAATGCAAGACTGTACAGCCACTTTGGAAATCAACATGGTGCTTCTTAGAAAATTGGGAATCAATCTCCCCCAAGACCCAGCTATACCACTCTTGGGCATATACCCAAGGAATGCTCAATCATACCACAAGGGCACTTGCTCAGCTATGTTCATGTCAGCATTGTTTGTAATAGCCAGAACCTGGAAACAACCTAGATGTCCTTCAACTGAAGAATGGATAGATAAAATGTGGTACATATACACAATGGAGTACTTCTCAGCAGAGAAAAACAATGACATCATGAGGTTTGCAGGGAAATGGATGGATCTAGAAAAAAATCATCCTGAGTGAGGTACCTGTGGGAGCCCGTTCTCGGGTTCCTCGTGGCTTTACCCAGCAGGTCCTCATAGAGGATGATTAGACCACGGGCCTGAGTGCAGGTGTCTGGGATGGTCTG
Organism: Peromyscus eremicus; assembly: GCF_949786415.1. NCBI lineage: Eukaryota > Metazoa > Chordata > Mammalia > Rodentia > Cricetidae > Peromyscus > Peromyscus eremicus. Next base: position 71,483,911 of record NC_081439.1, read on the forward strand.
CACTTGGCTGTGCTGGGGGAGGAGGTCTTTTGCTCCACCCCTTGGCGTCTCTATAAAAACCCTGGCGCAGAGACAGTCGGGGCCCGTTGGAATAGGTTCCAGGCCCTCTCGAGGCTATCCTTTATTTTCTATCTGTTTATCTCCGCGATATTCTCCGCAATAAATCCTTCTATCTAATATTTCCTGCTGCTCGCACTCAAGAAAACTCTGGGGAACTGTGGGGGTGGTTGGGTAAACGCCCCACAGAATGGCGCCCGAACAGGGACTAAAGAAAAAAGAGAAAAGGGACTAAAGAAAAAAAGGGGGGACTAAAAAAGGGGGGACTAAAGACAAATGAACAGGGACTAAAGACAAAGTAATAGGGACTAAAGATAAAGGAAAATAATAGTTTTATTACAGAGTTTTTGGCGAAAGTGCTGAGTTCAGCCCTGCCAGTGGATGAGGCATGCCGGTGTTATGGAAAATATATATTTTTTATATATATTATTGAGAGGCAGGGGTTTTATCCTCGAGAGAAAAGGAAAGCGGACTGGAAGGATGTCCGATGCTGCAGCGAAATTCTCTTCTGTCAAAATTTTCTATCTTCTATCCCTTCCTCAATTTCTATCTGTGAAAAATAAGTATAAGGCATAGGGTAGTAAAATAGTGTAGGAAAAACTTAGAAGTGTAAGATTGTGTAGGAAAAAAATAAGTAAGGCAACTAGACAGAAAAACTCTTCAATTTTCTAACTTGGGGGCTCTGAATGCAAACTGGGGGAAAAAAATCTTTCTTTGGGCTATTTGGGTAGTAAAAAAGCTCTTCTTTGAGCTTATGGGGAAGAAAAAGTTTCCTATGGAAGCTTTTGACCTGGGGACAGCTGAAATGCTAAGTCCAAGCGGCAGGAGAAAGTAATTTCTCCCTGAGGCAAAAATGGGGGTGTAAGAAGTCAAAGTTTAAAGTTGGGAAGTCTTGGGAAAAGTTGGTCTTTCTCTTTGGGGAAAAAAAACTTTCTCTTAAAGCTTTTCTTGGAAAATTTGGGGGGAAAAAACTCTAAAAAGCCTTCATCTTTCTCAAAAGCTCTCAAACTTAAAAACTAAAGCCTTTAACTTTCTCAGAGGGACAAATTAGAATCACCTGAAGATATTAGTATGGGGACTACCTGTGATTAGCTCAAAGGGAAAACAACAAACCTCTTAAGACAGCAAAACCTAAGTTCTCTTTCAAGCTTTAAAAATCCTCCCTGCAATGCAGGAGGCAGGGACAAGTTTCTAAAAAACCTCTAAGCTCTGTCTCTTCAAGCTAGTAAAAGACAGTGGGTCAGAGTACCCTGAGGGAAACGCTTGGGAGAGTGTGGGTAAAGAGCTACAGAGAGCCCAAAAGGGCAGGAAACTTTACCTGAGAAAAGCAAAAAAGCCAAGCTTTTCAGTTACAGCCCAGCTGAGGCATCAAGGGTTTTGTTTGAATGAACGTCTTTGAAAAAGTGCTCCTAATTGTCCTAATGCAAAGATCCCCTGAAGCATGCAAATTGTTAGCATTGTATCCTCACTTCTGACCAAAAATCCAGAGGCGACTGGCCAGCGTCTCTGAGTTGGGGTGCGTTTCGGGGATACTAGGGTTCCTGCAGTTGTAAACTTCCTGGAGCACAGAGCTGAGGCAGGAAGGTGCAGGACCCAGGGGAAGATTGCTAATGAACAAACAAAACTAAAGCCAGTGGGAACGGCACAGTTGTCCACTTTCCTACAAGTCCCGGGTTGATAGGTCCACAGCTGAAAAAAAGACCTGAGAAAAAAGCTTTTCTATCAGAGAAAGGACCTTTCTGGGAAAACAGTAAAGCTGAACTGTGTCTGAAGCAGTTGTGCTGCTGAGTCAGCCAGGGCAGAACAGAACTAGTAAAGCTTTCTTTTCTGTCAGAGAAAGCATCTCTTTGAGAAAAGCTTTGTTTCAACTAACTCCCGATCAGATGAGGGAGTATAGCCCTAAGGGGTGATTGCCTCTGGCATAAGCTCTGTCCTTGAGCACCCAGACAAACACAACCTACTGGGGGACTGGACCAGGTGAAGGCCTGATGAAGCAAAACACCTGTCCTAATGGGAGTTTAGAAATGGCAAAAACCTCCCTTGTTAGATTTTCAGTCTGTACGCAAACCACACAGACCCCGAAAACAGAAACGGACAAAAAGCCCCTACCTTCAGGAGCAGGGAAAGCCGCCACTGTAGTGTCGGAAACTGTTTCTGGGGTAGAGGGGATAAACTGAGACCAAACTGGGAACTGTCTGGGAAAAACACTCCGAAGAAACAGAAGGGACATAATCCTCCCCAGAAAAATATATGACCTAAAAAAGCTGCTAGAATTTGAGGCGGATTGGGGAGAAAAAAAAGCCCCTACTTCCAAGGGCAGCTAGCAGAGGTACAGAGCCGCAGATACTTGAAGCTCTGCATCTGGGGAAGGAAGGAACAAGCAAAATGAAATAGATCAGTGGGAGAAAATCTCTCTGAAAGAGCTATGAAAAAACTCTGTTGTAAATATTTGTTTTTCACTGACTGGCTAAGACAAACACAAGCCCCGAGGAAAGTTGCTATCAGAAATTGCCCACCTCAATGCGCGCTAACGAGGCAGGTGCAGTTCTGATTTGGGGGCCAGTGTCAATTAAAGGAGAGACACCTGTTAAAGCCAGCTGAGGAGAGACCAGAAACTTCCCAATGTCCCATAATTGAAAATGTAAAATGCCTGTTCAAATCTCCCGTTGCAAAAGCAAAAAACTTTGTTCAAACCTCCCGGGCAAGAATTTGTAAGCAAGTCTGGTAAAAAAGAACTTAAAAGTTGACTCAGACCCAAAAAGAACTATGGGGAATGACTGATATAAGGGAAATGATATAAAGAAAATGATATATGGGACTGATATTATTATGGACTGATATAAGGGAAATGCATTCTGGGAAAGGTAGTTTTTTCTGCTAAAGATGGCGACATTGCCCTGAAACACTTTTGTCAGCTCGAAAATACGTTCATGGTAAACTTTAAAATACAGCTTTTAAAAGAATAAGGAGGAAAATCATCTAAGAGTTTTAAGTGTCAGTTCCAATGAAACATTGAAAGGATATGGAACTAGGCACTTCACGGTTTGGGGGTTGGTAAAGTGCCTTATTTACCCTAATAGCTGTGCAAATTTTTATAGTAGTTAGATGACAAAAAGCTACCTTTAAGAGCAAACAAGCCACTTTAAAATCCTTAAAGCAAGAGAGAGCAGTTTATACACTGAACGTTGTCTTAGATATGAAGAAACTTATGTGAAATTAAAATATTTACCTCTTGAACAAACAGCCTGCAATGAGTGACTCCTTTGCAAATCTAATTAAGGGGATAAGAAACAGGCATTCAAAAAGAAATGACTGCTTTATAGATGGGAAACAAACTTCGGAAAATCTAGCTGTCTTACGAAAGAATTGCTTCACCTGAAAGTTCCTTATAAGAAATCAATGCTAAATCACAGCTGCTAATAACATCAGTAGTTAAAGCTAATAAAATGAAAATGCTAAATCCTGAAAATGCTTTTTCTCAAAGTAAGCTAATGAAGGATATGTTTCATGAAAGAACATCTATGTTCTTGACTCCTTTGAATAGTAACAGTTTTGGTGAAAATATTGGAACTAACAACAATCCAGTCAAAATGTTTCAATAAATCCAAGACGCTATTCCACAAAAGAAAGCTGCCATGCTTTGTGGGCCATATTAGAGTTCACTCCAATCTTCCTGGTCCTTTAGCTGAGGGTAATGAGAAATGGAAAGATCCCTGCTCAGGATTATGGAAGGGTACTAATCCTGTGTTAATATGGGGTCTAGGACATGTTTGTGTTTTTTCACAAGAGGAGAATGAAGCTCGGTGTTTACCGGAGCGTCTGGTAAGGAGCGTGGAACTAAGAAAGGTCAGCTCCAATGACGTTCCTACAAAGGAACCAGAATGAAAGTGGCTCGATCAGTGTTTGAGGTTTTGTCACTGGTTGATGCAAACAGTGAGGAAATAGAGTTCGGAGCTGTGCCACTTTTGGCTTTACTAGCTCCTTTGGAAAAATACGTTATATCGCCTAATAGCTGTGTGGTATTTGGCAAAGACCTTACAGCAGCTAAATATGGTAATTTCACCCTCAGTATGAAATGAAGTTTTTTCGGTAGAGCAAACCAAGAGTACTGCTATAATAGAAACATTTGTCTGAATTGAAGCACTTAGGGGAACTATTATGAATTTGGGTGAAGGGACAGCCTCTAGTTAAACACCGTCTACCACTGACAGTGCATCTCTGCTGGGTCCAGAACGGCTGAGAGAACTGGCAACTTTGGAGTGTGGCGTCATCCTGGGAAGGTTACAGTCCCCTAGCAACAACTATCACAATTCTATAACAACAACACTCACTAAATCCCAGTGCTTTATAACAAAGCTGACTATAAACTCTAAACTTTAGAAATGATGTACGTACTTCCTGTCTAGTTAAGAGAATCTGTCTAATAGAGATAGTACTAATAATTAAGAGTAAGAAATAGAAAAAGAAAATAAGATATGTGAGTTTGTAAAAATTATCTTGTTAGATCTGTGTTAAGAAATCTTTAGGTGTTTGCTAAGTTAAATATATGCTAATGGTAGCCCTGTATAAGTTTGTAAAATAGATCTATAGAGTTCCTTTAAGAAAATAAGCTTGCAAGAAATATCTAAGGTAGTCTAAGATAGTACTAAGTACTAATACTTATTACTGTAGTAATAAGCTTGTAAGAAGTAAAGATACTAATTGTAAATGTAAGTTTAAATAAGAAATATGATAAGTATATAAGAAATATATTTGCTAAAGTAGTTCTATAGTTTCCTTAAGGAGTATAAATAAGTAGATGTTAATGTTATATGTGAATTTGTAAGAAAGTGTAAATGTTAAACATGAATCTATTCCTAATGTATATGGTGAAAGAACCCGAGACACAGAAGGTTAGTGTCCCAGCAGACTGCAAAGTAGGCAGTCTGAATGGTTTCAAAAGCTCCAGAAGCCGCTAAGAAGCTAAGAATGGTGGACGCGAGAACCAGCACAACAAGGCATCTGCAGCTGAGATCCGTGGAAAATCGATGCAACACAGAAAAACCTGAGCTAACATCAAAAACGGTGCGGTTTAGAATACTACTGTACCTAAAAAGGTCTCTGGCTTGAGAATAAGTTCAGAGACGCTTGTTTGAACTAAAATTTTTAACAGCAAAAAGTTTTGGTTGAAAAATGTCTCTTCATATTTGGAAGTGAAAGCCTGATACCAGAATTTATTTCTTGTTTGAACTTTTTGAACTTAAAATGAGATAAAACTACAGAAAGATTTTGGTTATGGATTTCTTCATATTTGGAAGGCTAGTACCAGAATTTATCATTTGAATTTTGGGACTTAAGAAATAAAATGAATAGAGATTTCATTGCAATGGGACAATTGAGTTTACTTATAGTAATGACCTAGGAACTGTTTTCTGGAATTGGGTTAAAAATGGAACTGTTTAAATGAAGAAATTTATTTCTACCTAGAATCAAGATGCAGTTTTGTGTATGCATATATGCTTTATTAACTGGTGATTCATGAATTGTTTTGTGGAACTGTTTATGTAAAATGGAATTACTTATGCAACTGGTTTGTGTTACAAACGGAACTGTTTAAACAGAAGTTTGGGTTTTCTATTATAAAGAAAAGGGGGAGAGTTAATATTCCTTAGTCTAATTTCAAAAGTTGTTTGAGTGGATTAATGTCATGTTGTTGTTAGTAAGAAATGCAAATGGGGTATATTAAGAGACTACTTTTAAAGTGTAAAGAGTTTTATTAAGAAACTGCTTTTGGATGTTTTGCTAAGTTTTCAAAGTGTTAATGGTTAGATTGAGAAGATTGCTTTTCAATATGGGTTTGTAGGAATTATATATGTTTGGGTTCCTCTAACTAGGTTTGAGATTTTGTTTAAAAAATTATAAAGAAAAGGAGGAGTTATGAGATTGAATTATGTTTGCAGAAACTTATTGATATTAATGCACCCTGGTTTTGTGGAGTTAAGGAAATATTTAAGTTTGATGTGAATACATCGAAGTTTTTCCTATGTTCTGTTAGCAAGAAAATTCAAATGATTGAGTTAAAGTTGTAAGGCGGAGAAAATTGTTAACTATATTTAGCACCATATATGCTAATTCAAATGGTTCTGTTAAGAGTTTGCTTTGTGTTATAAGATTGAGAGAATTGTGACTATGTATAGCAATATTTATGTTAACCTGTTAATGGTAATGATGAAGCTAAGGGATTCTTTAAGTTTGTAGTTGCCTTAAGAGTTTTTGGCTTAGAAAGGGCTTGAGGCAGCTAAGACTGCTGTAGTCACCTTGGACCTAATTCAAAAGAGAAATGCCATCTTTATCATCCTCTACTCCCATATTGGGAGGTATAACAGCTATGGAGATTGCTGTAAGCCATTATTAGTTATTTTTTATATATTAAGAAAGGGGGACCTGTGGGAGCCCGTTCTCGGGTTCCTCGTGGCTTTACCCAGCAGGTCCTCATAGAGGATGATTAGACCACGGGCCTGAGTGCAGGTGTCTGGGATGGTCTGCACTTGGCTGTGCTGGGGGAGGAGGTCTTTTGCTCCACCCCTTGGCGTCTCTATAAAAACCCTGGCGCAGAGACAGTCGGGGCCCGTTGGAATAGGTTCCAGGCCCTCTCGAGGCTATCCTTTATTTTCTATCTGTTTATCTCCGCGATATTCTCCGCAATAAATCCTTCTATCTAATATTTCCTGCTGCTCGCACTCAAGAAAACTCTGGGGAACTGTGGGGGTGGTTGGGTAAACGCCCCACAGGTACCCAGACTCAGAAAGACAAACATCGTATGTACTCACTCATAGGAGGATACTAGATGTAAAACAAAGATGATTAGACTGCTACTCACAACTCCAGAGAGGCTACCTAGAAAGCAGGACCCCAAGAAAGACACAGGGATCGTCCAATGACAGAGAAATGGATGAGATCTACATGAGTAACCTGCATGTGAGTGTGAGTAATGAAGGGCAAAGGTCGAGGGAAAGAGAGCTTAGGGGAGTGGGAGATCCCAGCTGGATCAAGAACAGAGAGGGGAAACAAGGAAAAAGAGACCATGATAAATGAAGACCCCATGGGGATAGGAAGAAGCAAAGTGCTAGAGAGGTCCCCAGAAATCCACAAAGATACCTTCACAATAGACTACTGGCAATGGTTGAGAGAAAGCCCGAACTGACCTACTCTGGTGATAGGATGGCCAGACATCCTAACTGTCATGCTAGAAATCTCATCCAATGACTGAGGGAAGTGGATGCAGAGATCCACGGCCAGGCCCCAGGTGGAGCTCCAGGAGTCCAATTGGTGAGAAAGAGGAGGGATTGTATGAGCGAGAATTGTTGAGACCAAGATTTAAAAAGCACAGGGACAAATAGCCAAACTAATGGAAACACATGAACTATGAACCAATAGCTGAGGGGCCCCCAACTGGATCAGGCCCTCTGGATAAATGAGACAGTTGATTAGCTTGAACTGTTTGCAAGGCACCCAGGCAGTGGGACCTAGACCTGTCCTTAGTGCATGAGCTGGCTGTTGGAACCTGGGGCTTATACACGGACACTCGGCTCAGCCTGGGAGGAGGGGACTGGACCTGCCTGGACTGAATCTACCAGGTTGAGCTGAATCCTCAGGGGAGTCTTTGCCTTGGAGGAGATGGGAACGGAGGGGTGTGCTGGGAGGAAGGCAGACGGGGGGGGGCACAGGAGGAGGGAAGACAGGGGAATCCATGGCTGATATGTAAAATTAAATTAAATTATAAAATAAAAAAAGAGAAAACAACAACAAAAGGACCTAACGTATATCTTCAGAACATTTAACCCAAACATAAAAGAATTTACCTTCTTCTCAGCACCTCATGGAACCTTCTCCAAAAGTGACCATTTATTCTGTCATAAATCAAGTGTCAACAGACTCAAAAAAAATTGAAGTGAAATAATCCCCTGTAACCTTACAGACGATAAATGATTAAAGCTGGAGTTCCACAACAACAGAAACAAGAGAAAACCTAAACTCTCATAAAAACAACTCAGTACTGAATCACCACTGGGTCAAGAAAAAGAAAAGAAAAAAATGCCCTAGAATTAAAGGAAAATTAATGTACAACATATGCAAAATTAAGAGGTGCGGCCGGGCGGTGTTGGCGCACGCCTTTAATCCCAGCACTCGGGAGGCAGAGCCAGGCGGATCTCTGTGAGTTCGAGGCCAGCCTGGGCTACCAAGTGAGTTCCAGGTAAGGCGCAAAGCTACACAGAGAAACCCTGTCTCGAAAAACCAAAAAAAAAAAAAAAAAAAAAAAAAAAAATTAAGAGGTGCAAAGATGAAGATCATAGGAATTTGTGTCCTCATTAAAAAAAAAAAAAAGAAAATCTCATACTAGTAACCTCATAGCATATCTGAAAGGTCTGGAACAAAAAGAAGCAAACACATCAAAGAGGAGTATAATGCAGGACAAAATCAAATTGAGGACTGAAATCAATAAAATAGAAACATAGAGAATAATACAAAGAATCAATGAAAGAAAGAGTTGATTCTTTGAGAAAATCAACAAGATATAATATCACCTACCCAAACTAACTAAAAGGCAGAGAGAGAATATCCAAATTAACAAAATCAGTAACAGAAAGGGGGATAATAATTGGCCTAATTAAATTTCTGAAATGTAATAGAAATTTTGATATTGTTAGAATGATATATATCCATCTTATTACTCATTATTTCTATCCAGTATTTTCTTTTCTTTGATTGAGGTGGATCCTGGATGTTTCAAGGCAATGGATCAAATTCTTGAAGATATGAGAATGAAAACTCAGTTCTGAATGACTTCCCCCACATGAATCAGACATCAGAGGGTCTAAGGCTAGGTGATCTAATGTCAACATGTTTAAAACACAGTATAATTTGGGGAAAAGTTTCTAGGCAATAATCATTCCACTTCCAGGTTTTTGGGAAACAATCATTCCAAATACAGGTGCACAATGAAGCTTAGGTTGTGACTACTTAGATAGTCCTTTATAAAGTACCTATGACCATGAGATTAATTTCTATAGATAAAATGTCTAGAATCCAGTATGGTCTCTGAATGAGACAGCATGGAGGTCAGAAGGCTATAAATATAAAGTACATGTGACCTCCCCCATAAGGATGGGTTTAACTGAGAGCTAAAGATAAAGTTCTAGGGAGGGAGAGTCTGAGATAAACATCCTGGGAAATTTAGCAGCAGTTCTGCCTCTATGGGAAAAGTTGGGTGAAACCTGCCTCCACCACAGCAGATAGATCACCAGTGCATTAACAAATCCACTCTGAACCTTCTAGGCAAGAAAACGGTTAATTCCCCCTTTGAAGAGAGGTCTCTCCATGTTTAACATTCCTGGTTACCTTTGTGACTCAACATTTGATTTTCAGGGTTTTTTTCTCTCCTTTTGCGATTTAACTGAATGTTTTCCATAATTCAATTTAGTTATTCTTTAGAAAATTAGTTATATTTCATTTTGAAATATTTTAATCCTTGTTCATGACTTTGCAATGCAACCATATAATCATTTCTTGCTCAATTTAACAAACATCATAATGATTCATGAAATACTAAAAGGATGAAAAGACATAAAGAGAATACTGTGGGTAGAAAGATGTAGAAAGATATAACCAGGGATGGTGGCAGTAGGATGGTGGAGATTTGGGCACAGTAAAGGAAGGAGGCTTGACTGGGACAGAGAGTTATTAAAAAGCCATATGGTCTCAGCATCTGTGCTACTGGTGTTATATTTAGGAAGTAGTCTCCTGTGCATCCTAAAACTGAGAAGCTTTTGTAGGGCAAAGGATATGGTCAATAAGACAAAACGACAGGCTGCAGAATAGGAAAATATCTTCACCAACCCCTCATCTGACAGAGGTCTGAGCCCCAAAATATATAAAGAATTCAAGAAACTAGACATCAAAATACCAAACAATACAATTTAGAAATGGGCTACAGAGCTGAACAGAGAATTCTCAGCAGAAGAATCTCAATGGTTGAAAGACATTTAAGGAAGTGTTCAACATCCTTAGTCATCAGGGAAATGCAAATCAAAATGACTCTGAGATACCATCTTATACCAGTCAGAATGACTACGATAAAAAAAAAAAACAACAACTACAACAACAACAACAAAAAAAACCCACTGATGTCAGCTTATGTTGGAGAGGATGTGGAGCAAGGGGTACTCTCCTCCACTCATGATGGGCTTGCAAACTTATACAGCCACTTTGGAAATCAGTATGGCAGTTTCTCAGAAAACTGAAAAATCAATCTTCCTCAAGACCCAGCTATACCACTCTTCGGCATATACCCAAGGAATATTCAATCATACCACAAGGACACATGCTCAACTATGTTCATAGCAGGATTATTCATAATAGCCAGGATCTGAAAACAATCTAGATGCCCCTCAACTAAGGAATGGATAAAGAAAATGTGGCACATATACACAATGATGTACTATGCAGCAGTAAAAAAAAAAAAAATCGTGAAATTTGCAGGCAAATGAATGGAACTAGAGAATATCATCCTGAGTGAGGTAACCCAGACTCAGAAGGACAAACATGGTATGTACTCACTCATAAGTGGATAGTAGATGTAAAGCAAAGAATAACCAGACTACAACCTACAGCTCCAGAGAAGTTAGCTAACAAGGAGAACCCTAAGAGGGACACATGCATTGACCCTGGGAAGGGGAAATAAATGAAACTTCCATGAGTAAACTGGGGATGAAGGGGACCAATGGAGGGTAGAGGATGAGGGATGAGAACATAAGGGAACATGGTGGTTGAGCTGGAACAGGGACAGAGTAGGAGAATAAGGAAAGAGATACCATGATAGAGGGAGACATCAGGGAACAGGGAGAAACAGGGTGCTAGGAAAATTTCCAGGAATCCACAAGGATGACTTCACTTTAGACTACTAGCAATAGTGGAGAAGGTACCTGAACTGGCCTACCCTGGAAATCAGAATGGTGAATACCCTAACTGTCATCATAGAGCCTTCATCCAGTGGAAGCAGATGCAGAGATCCATAACCAAGAACCAGGCCAAGCTCCAGAAGGTCAGCTGATGAGAGAGAAGAGAGATTCTATGAGAAAGGGACATCAAGATCATGATGGGGAATTGTACAGAGACAACTAGATTAAACTAGTTGCAAGTTGTGAACTGTGGACACATAACTTTGGAGCTTCCATGGGACTGGACAAGTCCCTCTGCAAGGCAAAACAGTTGTTAAGCTTGACCTGCTTAAGAAGCCCCTGGCAGTGGGATCAGGTGCTGTGGGATGGTCTGTATGTCAAATTGCTCTGATTGGTCAATAAATAAAACACTGATTGGCCAGCGGCTAGGCAGGAAGTATAGGCAGGACTAACAGAGAGGAAAAAGAAAGAACAGGAAGGCAGAAAGAATCACTGCCAGCCGCGGCCATGAAAGCAGCATGTGAAGATGCCGGTAAGCCACGAGCCACGTGGCAAGGTATAGATTTATGGAAATGGATTAATTTAAGCTATAAGAACAGTTAGCAAGAAGCCTGCCATGGCCATACAGTTTGTAAGCAATATAAGTCTCTGTGTTTATTTGGTTGGGTCTGAGCGGCTGTGGGACTGGCGCGTGACAAAGATTTGTCCTAACTGTGGGCAAGGCAGGAAAACTCTAGCTACAATTAAGATCTGTTCCTGCTTCCTGAGCAGGGTTTTTGGAGCCCAGTGCCTATTTTGGGACAGCTTACACAGCCTTGGTTCAGGGAAAGGGGCTTGGACCTACCTCAACTAAATGTACCAGGCTCTGTTGACTCCCCATGGGAGTCCATGCCTTGGAGGAGGTGGGAATAGGGGGTCAATTAAGGAGGAAGGCTGGGGAGCAGGAGGAGGGAGGAGAGGGGCACCTGTGGTTGGTATGTAAAATGAACAGAAAATTTCTTAGTTAAAAAAAGAAAAATAAATATAATAAGGAGAGAAAAAAATAAAAAGCCATATGGAAGATTGCTGTTATCTTCAATTAAAAATTTAAAAAAACTGTTCTTTGTTCATAATTCATATTTGTTCAGTAAGTTGTCCCTTCCCTTTTCCATTACCCACTCCCCCACCCCAACTCAAGCCTAGCTCTAGGAACCTTCTTTGTTCCCAGCCAATTGTGTTAGGTAAACTGCTTTTCTACATTTTCAACCCTCCTTTTCTAACAACTCCCCCAGTGGCCATGTGCACACCTACAGTCCTAGTTCCAGACCCATGGCTCAAGAATTAGCTTTATTTACCTAGTAGAGAGCTTTTTCTCTTTCTCATATTTCTCCCCACCTGTTCCCATCTCACAGCCACAGGTATGAGATGTACGTGACCTTTGAATCTGCTTTGTTCAAGGGCCACTTTTTATGAGTAAGATGCTCCTTTTCTCTCACATCCTTTCCCTCGACTGCTACCATCTCTAGATCTAGAGGCCTAGCTCCAGACAGGTGGTTTGGGAGCAGTTTTACTTGATTCAGTTATAATGGTCATCCAGTAGTCTGACTGGCGTTTTCAAGGCATTCATTTCCTACACTGGTCTAATCTAAGGCAGGGAATTCTCTGTGTCATCTAGACTCTGGTTTTTGGTTACCCCTCAAATCAAACACACCAAGGATAGAAATCAACACAGGTAAATTATAACAATAATAACAAAACATGGATGTCCAAGATAGCATATCTTCCACATATAGAAATATTTTCTAATGAGAGCATCTGATATGAAACTGATGACACAGAATTTGAAATAAAAATAACACCTGTTATCAATGAAATTAAAGAAGGCATAAAGGCTTCAATGATCTCCTAAAAGATAACAATAAATAACTAAATTGTGTCCAAGAAGTGCAAATACATTTTTAATGGAATCAAAAATATATTCTAAAACATGAACACAAAATTCAATAAAAAAACGAAAGTTAAAGAGAACATAAATGAAAATAAAGTGTAATTGAAAAAAAAGACCGTACATAGTCCAATAGAAAATTCAGACAACTAGAAAGTAGAAAGAATCAATGACCACTGACCAAAAGTCATTTACAATGTCAATACTATCCTAGTTAAAATCTCCATAGTGCTAATCACAGAAATAGACACAAAAGTCTTCACATTCTTTTAGGACTGAAAAAGATGATTCTTTTAGGACCGAAAAAGATCTCAGGTAGCTAAAGCAATACTCAGCAAATAGAATAATGGTGGAGTTGTTGATGCTGTAAATCAGGTGCCCCAACAGCCTACCTTTCAGTTACTCAGCAGCAGCAGCTTACATTATCACTTGCCACCTACAGGTGAAGCGTATTGCCATTGTTACTCAAAGGTCCCTCTTTTCATCTCTCTCTCTTTCTCTCTCTCTCTCTCTCTCTCTCTCTCTCTCTCTCTCTCTCTCTCTCTCTCTGTATTTTAGTCTCATAGTCCATCTATCTTTCTCTGTCTCTCTCTTATGACCCCACACTGAGACAAACTTTCACTTTTCCCCATCCCCCCAATAAACTTCTTACATTAGATCTGTTGCATGGCATAATTGCTTGGTGGCATACATTAGCCCAGACCCACCAAAGCTACCCTTTCACTGCTTAACAGTTGACATTGCATACTTCTAGGTGTACTACAGGATTGCAGTAATAGAGTAACATGATTCTGGCACATAAACAGACACAGAGTCCAATAGAATAAAACAGAAGATCCAAAAATGAGTACTTGAAACTACAACTATCTGACATTTAACAAAAAGGCAATAAAAAAATATACACTGGAGAAAAGAAATCTTCTTCAATTTTTTTCTAGGGAAACTGGATGACCTCTTGTAGAAAAATGAAATGAGACCCATATAACTCACTGTGTAAAAATAAGCTCCAAGTGGACGAAGGCCTTCAATTTGAAAGTTGTATTGCTAAATTTACTAGACAAAAATATAAACAGTACTCGACAATATGTAGATGTAGGAAAGAGTATTCTGAATATGACTCTATTTGCATAAAAACTGAGGCCTACAATTGACATACGTTATAGTGGGAGCCATCGACTGGGAACTCATAAAACTAAAACATTTACTTACAAGTAAAGGAACAATCAATTGTGTGAAAGAAGAAGTCCACAAATTGGGAGGGACTCTTTCAGCTATACATTTAACAAAGGATTAATATCCAAGATACATAAAGAACTCAAAAAAGTGTCACAGAAACAAATGTCCCAGTTAAACATGGGGTTAGGAAAACAAATAGCAAATTCTCAATAGAAGTTAAAATGGCTAAGAAATATCTCAAAAAAGTCTTCCTCATCTGTATTAATTGTGAACCAATTAAAACAACATTGAGAGTTCATCTCACCACAATCTGAATGGCTAACATCAACAAAACAACTTACAGTAAATGCTGATGATGTCATGGGGAAAGAGGAATACTCATTCACTGTTGATGGGAAGGCAAGGTGGTATAGTCACTGTGGAAATTAGTGTGGAGAATCCTAAAAAAAAACTCTACCATATGACTTAGCTATACCACTCCGTGGTATATACACAGGGGATTTGACATCTTATTCCAGATATTCTTGCTCAGCAATGTTGATTGTCATGTTATGCACAATACCCAGGAAATAGCAACAACGTAAATGTCTTTCAACTGATAAATGGATAAGTAAAATGACATACATATACATCATGGAATAATATTCAACTGTATAGAAAAAAAATGAAATCAGGAAATTTTCAAGTAAATGAGTAGAGCTACATAATATTATGTTTTGTTTTTTTTATTTTATTTACCTGGTGAGGTATTACAGATACAGAAATACAAGTGCCAGATGTTATCTCCAATTCATGTTTCTTAGTTCTAAATCTTCGGATGTGAATATGTAGCAATGAGTGACCTCAAAAATAAGAAAAAAAATATAACGGGACACCAGGAGAAGAGTCTTGAGAGGGTAATACCAGCATATAGGTGGTTTGAAGGGGGAATTGAGGAAAAAAAACAGGGAACACGTCTTAGCTAGGGTTTCTCTTGGTGTGAAGAGACACCATGACCATAGCAACTCTCATAAGAAAAAACATTTACTTAGGGTGGTTAGCTTATACTTTCAGAGGTTCAGTCTTTTATCATCATAGCATAGAGCATGATGTTGTGCAGGTAGATGTGGTGCTGAAAAGGTAGCTGAAAGTCCAACATCTTGCAGGCAACAGGAAGTCAACTGAGACAATGGGTGGTATCCTCAGCATAAGATATCTCAAAACCTGCCCCCACAGTGACACTTCCTCCAACAAGGCCTTACCTACTCCAACAAAGTCACACATCCTAATGGTGTCACTCCCTATGAGATTATGGGGGCCAATTATATTCAAACCACCACATTGCACTCCCTGACCCCCAAAAACTTGTGGTGATATCATAATGCAAAATGCATTCAGTTCTACTTCTAAAGTCCCCATAGTTTATCACGGTCTCAACAAAATTTCAAGTTTCTCTTGAGACTCATGAAATCTCTTAACTGAAATCAGTTGTAAAAATCAGAATCAAAAAGCAAATCACATACTTCCAACATATAATGACATAGGAAATACTTTACCATTCCAAAATGCAGAGAAGGGAGCATAATGAGGAAATACTTGACCAAAGAAAGATAAAAAAAAAAATCCTCCAAACACTTCATCTCCATGTCTGATCTCACAATGCTCTTCAGATCTCCAACTACATTCAGCTTTTTTGACTGCAACACATTTCCATCTCTTGAGCTGGTTCTATTCCCTGTTAAAAGCTCTCCTCAGCAGGAATCTCACAACACTGACATTTCATACATCTTTGAGTCTACAAGGCATTCCAGATTTCAACTTCACAGCTTTGCACAGTGGCCTCTCTAGGCCTCAATTCAGGGACATCCCTGACACATGCCAGGCCTCAGCAGCTTTCTTTAGGGGCAAATTCTGTAATCCCTTACTTCTATCAGTAACTCCAGAACCATGTGCCCAATGCTGCTAAGTACTCTTTCTTACTGGGGCTAGAACATAGCACCCTTAGACAATTACATCTTTACAATGTTTCTGTCTTTGACTGCCTAAGTTTGGCTGTCCTGAAACTAAATATCTAGATAAGGCTGCTCTCAAACTCAGAGATGTGCCAACTTATGCCTTCCTAGTGCTGGGATTAAAGGCATACACTATTACACCCTTTTCTGAACTTTTCTTTAATTAATTTTCACAACTTGGAAACTTATCTGTGTTGGATCTTTCTGTGAGTTCTTCACTCCCTTTATTCCATTTCTTAATCTGTTTATCTCCTTGAACACAGAACTTAGCTCAATTCTACTTCCTGAGTCTTTTTTTCCTCAAATATTTTTCCTTGATCAGCTTGCTCCTCTTCATTTCATTAATATGTCTTCATTAGAACTGACACTGATAACCACTATATAGAATATATGCTAGGGTGTTTTGAGACTTTCTCTACCTATGGAATTAATGGAAATCCCTTCTCTTTAGCCTCAGGCAGAACCTTCAGATAATGGCAAAAGGCAGCCACTTTCTTCACTGAAATATCACAAGGACAATCTCTAGGCAACATACTAACATTTTCTTTTTTTAAGCCTCTTGAGTAAGTCCCCAACAGTTCAAATAACTCTTAGCACCCTGGTCTTCCATGCCCCTACTGGTATGTCACATTAAGTAGTGTTTAAAGCACTCCAGTGTTTTTACACCCAAGTACCAAAGTCCAAATTCCTCCAAAAAATGGTCAGGCATATCACAGCAAAAACCCAGCCCCTGGTACCAACATCTATCTTAGTTAGGTTTTTCATTACTGTGAAGAGACACCATGACAAGGGTACCTTTTATAAAGGAAGGCATTTAATTGGGGAGTCTTGCTTACACTTCAGAGTTTCAGTCTATTATTATGGTGGAACATGGTCTCAGACAGGCAGACATTGTGCTGGAGAAATAGCTCAGAGGTCTACATCTTATCAGGAACAGGAAGTGGTCTGGGACAGGAGGCAGTATGTTGATCATATATGAGACCTCAAAGCCACATCTCCTAATAGTGCCACTTCCTATGAGATTATGGGGGTCAATTACATTTAAACCAATACAGAACTCCAACTGTTAAAAAATCAATATAGGAGAACTAGATCTAATCTGAAACTCTCCTTCTTGAAGTCTAGTTTCTGTAGTAACATAAAATTTTATACCAGCAGCCAAGGGAGAGATGCGATTAATAGTCCTACTGAGCTGGGATACCTTTAAACCACAAGAATGACCATCTGACAAGATATCTATAAAGGAGCAATAAGTAGCACTCATATATTTGGAATAACCAAGAGCTATCATTTATTTGGATTTAAGGATCACTCAACAGGAGAGAAACCATAGTTCAGACTAGAAACCTAGCCAACTATCCAGGGAGTGCATTTTTTATTGATTATAGTAAAATAAATCTACTACAAATCAATTGCCAGACCAACATAATTCCTAACTGCATTTTAAATTTATCCTCATATACAAAGGTATATGTAGCTATCAACCTTCATCAAGAGACCTTCTTTACACAGAAAATTAGTACCATTAAACAGAAACACAGCTGGATACAGTACAACAATGAGGTAATCACAAGGACCGCTGTTCCCTTGGATAAATCTGCCCAACAGCTCCTGTATCTATGGTTCAAGGAACATGGCTGAAGTAAAAATGAGGCATCGATGAAGCAAGGTTGGAAAGATTCAAAGAGTCAGTATGTTAGGAATTCTGTGAGGCTGTCTTTCTTAGAAATGTCTGCATAAGCAAGACCAGCATAATCACAATATAAAGGGACAAGCTAAGGCATAAGGGAGAAAAATATTATAGGTTCCCATCCTGTTACAAAGAGCTATAAACAAGTAATGACTTTTGAGAGAGGGATAATTAGCCTTTCCCAGAGATGAGTCTCCAATTGTCTATCTAGTATAAAGTGGTCATCCCTAAAACCATTTACACAGAAATAACAAAAATGGACTCAGCAGAATTTCTATTAGTCTTTCTATCTACCTATCCATCTAACAATAATAATCAAAGAAGAAGTGGTCATCAATTTGAGAGTAGAGAGCATTGAAAGAGTTGGCAGAAGTAAAAGGAAGGAAGGAGTGATGAAATCATATTTTAATTAAAATGTATATTAAAATATACAAAACTGTTATCAAAGGCCATTATACCATATGACTGGATTACTCTGCTCTCAAAAAAAGTGAGTTATTGAGCATAGTTTCCAGTCCCATTAGAGGGCCAAGGACCCCTCAAAAGCCCCCCAAATAAAATAAGTTCTTGTCAATTATCTTCCCTACCAGAACCAAAGGATACAATCATGTTACAGATCTTAATTTTTAAGCAAAGAGAAAGCATGTGGGCACTGAGTTGTAAACTGTAACTTCTTCATCACAAGCCATCAAACTACTGAATGGTGCTGAAAGTTCAGGTGAGGAAGAGAAGGCATTATTAGTATTGCTCAGTGGTAAAACCAATGAACCAGAAATTGAATCTCACAGCCAAGACATGCCCAACTGTGCAATAGTAGATGGACTATGACTGTATTTGAGGCCCACTCCACAGGTAAGGAATTGTAGTGTAGGCCTCAGTGGCTAACATCTCAAGTCTATGGAAGGTCTATACCCAGTTGGGAAAGTTATTATAAATGTTTAACTAAACTGAAATAGTGTCAAACTGTCTTCTAAACATTTATTATCAAAGTCAGACAGAAGTTACTTTCATTCTTAAATAAAGAAACCTTTCCCTACAATGAACAGTGGTGAATGAAGACACTTGTGACTGCCCAAGATTCAGAGAGTAAACAGAAGTTGTGGGCCCTACCCTAAACAAGTCACATATATCCCTAATTATAAGACTTAATGAACATTGCAGAAAGACAGAAAGTATATGAAAGCAGTAAGATATGGTGAAGGACAACACAATACTATTATCAAGACTCAATACAACCGTTAGAACTATTAACTCCAACAATTGTAGTTTTTTCTACAATTAGCCAACACATGATCAGTCCTACCAACAATAGGATAAGGAAAGGGGGAACTTATGAAACCCTTTCCTTACTCTAAATTTAGTGGCTACTGGTAGATTCATGGGAAGCAATAGCCACTGTATCTAGTTGAGAACCAAACTCCAACAGATATTTTGAAACCCGTGGCCTCCCAGATATCCCATTTATGTTCATCCATCAAAAAGCAAACTGAAGACATGAAGGTGAAAGACTTATTTCTGTAGAGAAACATGGGTAGTCAAGGATGGTAAGGAGGTTGAGGTGAGAGAGATAGGTTTGTATGTGTAAATGGATAAAATTGTCTAAAAACAAATTAATGAAATGTTTGCATGAACTGCTTTTGCCATTTATTTTACTTCTCTACAAACAAGCTGTAATATCCATATTATTATTGTCATACTTTTGAGAACACACTTGGTATCTTGTAGACAAATTTTCTCAATTTCTTAGTTTGGAAAGACAATTTTGCTGGTTTTCTGAGATATAGTTTGATACATTATTTATTTAACTCCTAAAAATTTTTACACCTGATAGTGTTAACACAGATCTAAAATGTTGAAACATTTATTTCAATAAGTTTCTATATTTCATAACAAAATTAAATAGAACTTGGAATTAATGTAATCTGAAAAATCATTTGGGATAATTTACCCACATTGGAATACTGAGTCTCACAAGTTGTGAATATGGTATACCTACATTTTTTCAGAAATCTTTTACAATTTTCTCTGTAAAATCTTTGGTTTTTTTCATTAATTATCAATCTGAAGTATTTGATTTCATTTTATTTTATATTTGATATAGTGTATTTTCCTCTTTGTGTTTCTTTTTTATTTTCTTTTATATTTTTGAGATTATAATGTGGTTATATTCATCCCTTCCTTTTCCTCCATTCAAAACCTGCCACATATCTCTCCCTTATCTCCTTCCTCTTTTTTCATTAACTGTTATTTTATGCATATATGTCTATGCATACACATACATATTCCTAAATACAACCTGCTTTATCTGTAAATGTTATTTTGTTTACATTTTCAGCACTGGCCATTTGGCACTGAACAAATAATTGATATGTTTTTCCCTGGGAAAGACTACCTACCTCTTATAGTATCAGCTTTCTTTAGTTGTCTATTCTTCTTTGTGTAGGATGGAAGTCTCATGACCTTTGCCTTGTACAATTTGGCAGGGTCATTCATGATGTCTTCATTCAGCTCATATTTTGGCCTTTAGGTTGTTGAATTTTAATGGGTATAATTTCTGACATTACTAGGAGACACAATCTCACAGTAAACTCCCTGATCCTGTGGCTCTTACGATTTTTCCACCCCTTTTTCTGCAATGTTTCTTGAGCCTTAACTGTGGGAGTATTTCATAATGTTTCAGCTGAGACTAGGCACCATGAGTCTGTATTTTAGTTGGCTGTGATTTTCTGTAGTGATCCCCATCTGTTGAAATGAGAAGTTTCCTTGATGAAGAGTGAAGAATAAATTTATGTGTGGGTAAAATATTTTTGTTAAGGATTATCCTGGTTTAGTAAAGTAGTGGTTGTAGGCTCTTTCCAAATACCAATGCCTACACTAGCACTGGGTAGTTAGCTAGGTTTCCAATACCAGTAATGATTTTCCTAGTGTTTAGCTGGTCTTAAGTATAATTAGAGAGCTGTGGGTAATCACCAAGGTATGTGGGCCACTACTGTAATTTTAAAGTTATCGTGCCTTGCTAATAATTGATGTAATTCAAAGGCAGCATGGCTGAGAAGGACTGTTGATTTCCTCCCTCCTTCTGATACCAAGAATCTAGTCCTAAGTGAGGGGGCATTCAGCCAACCTGAAATTTAGTACACAGGCAGACTTTCATTGAACTCATGTGAAATTTTCCTGATTTAGCATTTAAAGTGCTGGAATCACAGTTCTGAACCACAACTATATTCTCTCATTGCCTCAAATTATCTGTTGTATAGTAATAAAACATACTTTTTCTATGGGTCTTTTAAACAAACATTTTCCTAATTCCTTAATCCTGAGTGTGTGTGTGTGTGTGTGTGTGTGTGTTTGTGTGTGTGTGTGTGTGTGTGTGTGTGTGTGTGTGTGTTGGCTAGTTTTATGTCAACTCAACACAAGCTAGAGTCATTTTGATAAAGAAAATTTCAGTTCAGAAAATGTCCATATGAGATTGGCCTGTGTGCAAGCCTGTTGTGCATCTTGATTGATGATTGATAAAGATGGGACCTGCTTGTGGTGCCACCCCTTGTCTGTTGGTTCTGGGAACTATAAGAAAGCATGAAACATAAGCCATAGGAAGAAAGTCAGTTAGTAGCACTCCTCTGTGTCCTATGCATCAGCTCCTGACTCCAGATTCCTGTACTGTTTGAGTTTCTGCCCTGATTTCTATCAGTGATGGACTGTTACCTAGAAATATAAGTGAAATAAATTCTCCCCTCACTCCAACTTGCTATTCCTCATGGTATTTTATAACAGCAATGAAAAGCCTGGCAAATACAATATATAAATATGTATATAACATTTTAATATTTTTAATTAATTATAACAACTTTTATGCTCCTCCTTTTCCTTCCCCCAATGCATATCATGTACTTCCAAAGCTTCTTCTCAAAATACAGGCCTCTTTTTCTATAATTGTTACTGTGAAACGTATATAAACACATGCCTAAATACACAAATACAACTTGCTCATTATGTTTAGTTTTACTGATGTGTTTATGATTTTAGTGATCACTTGTTATTGGATATTCAATTGTGAGGATTCATTCCTGAGAAAGACTATTTCTCCCACTTTCTGCAGTTCTTAATTACATGTAGTCCTTTGTCCACCATTAGATTTTCCCTTCCGTGTTAGCGTGTCTATTAGTGTTTTTATTATGGGCAAGACACACTGGTAACTTCAGAGAGCCACACCAAGTGATTAGGTCTTCCTAACTCAATTAATTTGATCAAGATAATCCACTAAACTCAAGTCAATTCTTATCTCATAGTGATTCTAAATTATGCCAAGTTGATAATTAACACTTAGATCTTAACAGCCCCAAATCAGAACACTGATAGAGTGCATGCTTATATCCAGATGACAAAATAATCATTCTTGCTTTTCTGACCTCTTAAAGCTATAATTTGGTAGAAAGTTAAAATATAAGAAAGAAATTAGCCATACAATAAACAGTACAGTCTTCATAATAAAACGTTTCATTTCTTTGCATTGGTTCTGGGAATGAATACAAAAATGGCAAAATTATATTAATCAATGAAGATGTTTGTTATGTTTCTCTGTATTTATGAAAGATGAAATTTCTTGAAGTCTTGTATATTGAAGTGATTGCATGTCGTGTAACCACTGAAGTATTGATCTACTCTGTCAAATGCCAGATTTTTCATCAGAATATTTTTATGCATGACAGTGATTAATTTACAGGCAGGGTTCACAATCATAGTGATATGTGTTCACACATTTTGATATTTAGGCATTTCTTTGTAAATTTTGTTCAACTGATAATGGCTCTTTAATTAAGATAACTATCAGTATATTGAGCAGTTCAAGCTGTAAAAATATTTTGCTGTTAATGGTTACATATGAACTGTTATGACATGGCTCTATATCATTGTTAATAAATTCTCCACTAATGATATATATGTTTATTCTAACTTTTAAAATTTATTGTGTCCCTTTTTTATTTTATTTATTTATTTAAAGACAAGGTTTCTCTGGGTAGCAGCTCAGGCTGTCCTGGAATTCTCTCTGCAGACCATGGTGGCCTCAAATTCACAGAGATCTACCTGCCTCTGCTTCCTGTGTGCTGGAATTAACGTCATGCACCACAACAGCTCAGCTTTTAAATTTGTTTTTTTTAACACTTAGATTTCTAATTTTTAATCTGGGATTTTAGAGATTTGTCTTTTTCCAGAGTTTCAGTATTTATGATTATGGTGTTGTACATTAAGGTTTAAAGTTATTAGTCAAATTTAGTTGTTGTATGAAAAATATACATATCTAAGTTTTCCAACCTGATGAATTTGCTGGTAAGTGTAAATTCATTTTATGTTCCTAAAATAAACATAATTTGCACTTTATTATTTTTATTTATTACTGGTCCAATACAGCTTTTACACTTTTTAAAATTTTTGTTCAAATTCATAATTTAGAGTCGGCATCCATTTTTCTCTGCCATTTTTTGTCATAATTTTATGTCTAATTTATACTATAGTCATAAAGCTCATTGGTACCCTGATCTGTAGAGCTTTGGATTTGACCTGACTAAGGTGATATAATAACAGATGTAATTATCATAAATTTGAGATCACATGGGTTGTGTTATTGGGCAAAAAGCACCAGCAGCAGCCTGGAAACCCAGCAAATTTATTATAAATTTCAAAAATCAAGAGGAGGCTTAGCTACTCTCAGTTGAGAGGTAGAGCAGCAGTGTGAGGCTATAGTCGTCTATAATAAAGAGACCACATTACATACTTTCTGCAAGTTATAGTTTCACATGTTTGTGTCATTGGTATCATTGACCTGGCATTGGTCATGTAGACAGTATATATTCAAACAGGATTTTACTCACACATTTGAAATATTTTTTCACCATTTTTGTCTGGAATAGTATATGGGATGTTTAAAATTTCCTTAAATATTTAGTAGTACAAGAGAAATCAATGTCATCTGTTTCTGACATGATATTTACTTTATTAATATCTTTTATTATTTACCTTTCATAGCAAGTAAGATAGACTTATGTCAATTTACGTCTTTTTCAAAGTGACAGTAGGTTCAATATCTGAATATGTGAGGCTATAAGGATACCTGGAATATTTATCTCAACTGATATTATAAGGAGAAGCCTTAAGACATAATATTTAAACAGCTTAAATATGTTATATACATAGTACACAACAGAAAAGTTGTGCTTACACAACTTGGAGTATACCTAGAGTTTTCTCCAGTCCCGCCCAGGGCTAGCAGCCACTCAGACCCAAAGAAACAGACAGAGGCTTATATTAATTAAAACTGTATGGCCTAATGGCTCAGGTTTCTTGCATCTTAAATTAACCTATTTCTATAAATCTATACCTTGCCACATGGCTTATTGGTATCTTTATTTAAATCTTGCTTCATCTGTGTCTGGCTGGTGACTCCTGACTCAGCATTCCTGTTCCCAGAATTCTCCTTTCTCTTTGTCCTTCCTATACTTCCTCACTGGCTACTGGCCAATCAGCACTTTATTTATTAACCAATCAGAGCAAGGCATTCACAGCATACAGCGCAATATCCACAGCTTTGGAGTATTCTCATTTTAATATACCCAGTGAAATTATATGACTATAATAGATTCAGATTATAATGGATGTACTAGTCAAATTTTCATGGCTATTGATAAAATTCTGAGAAAAACACCTTAAGAGAGAACAGATTTTGTCTGGCAGTTGTTTCACTCTGTGGTCAGCTGACTATTTCTAGGCCAGAGTGAGGCAGAAAAGAAGGGCCAAGGCACATGGCAGAGCAAGGTTAGTCATGTTGTGACAGGAAAAAAGTAGAGAAAGTGACAGATGGGAAAGGGCAGGAAACAAAATAAATTGTTATCATTGGGAATCAAATTTTCAATGCATGAAATTGTGGAAAGTTTCATATTCAAATCATAACACTGCCTAATGATATTTTTCATAAAAACTTACGTTCAGTTGAAATAGGTTAATCCTTAACAGTAAATTATTTAACTGTTTTTGGTGGATAAATGGAAAAAAAGTATGTGGGCAAGAAAAATGGTTTAAACTGTTAAATAGGTTATAGGTTACCGACAGATCTTAATGATTTCTCATGTCTCTCCTCTCCTGAATAATAGACATTTGACACAGAAAACAAAATAATTCCCCTTAGCAATTTATGTGGATTACAATTACATTTCTTCAAATGTATTTTTCTCTATAACAGTTTTAAACCACCCCCAAACTAAAATCTATGCATAGAACATATTTAGAATAATATAAAATATAACGATGCAACCACCTACAGATGCTAGGTATTAACATAATAATTAAAATAATTCCAACTGTAAATCTGCTTTGCATAAGCCAAAAAAGGTTAATTACATGCTGCTAGAGTATAAATGTTTTAAAAGCAAGTGATAAAGATATTAGCCTCTACTTAGCTCTATTTTCTAGAACATGTAATCTTGCTTTAAAGAAAAAATTCCTGTCTAGTTTGCAATTTGTGGTTCATAATAGCTACATTTACACACACTAATTAACTAATGAAAATGTGTTGTATCTTTTGAATACTTTTAAAGGAATTTTTTTCATAGCATTGTTCTCTGTTCCTCTTGTTTATTCTTCTGTGATGCTCAGATATGCCATAACACTGAGGTTTAGTTTACACAAGTTATTCAACAATACATTTTCAATTGTTTCAATAAATAAGTGCAACTTTGGATCAATAAAAACATTTGTTTAACTTCATGTGGGTAACATATTCACCAAAGGAAAAACTAATATTTAGTTATTATGACAATTGTCAAAGTCAATATTTCCATGAAGAAAATATCATCTATTCTTTTATGATTAATGGCTATTTTGTTACCCTCACAAGAAGAAAAGGACAAATTTAAAAATTAAAAAGCATTATATGACATACATGTGAGACACTGATTTGTATATATATCAGATATTATATATAATGCCTATATACACATATCATATATACTTTGCTATATATAGCCTAGGCTGGCCATGAAGTCATATAAATTTGCTTCATTCTGTCTCTTGAGTGCTAGGATTAAAGACCTCCATCTCCCCAGCCCCCACCTTCAGCATATAGTCCTTCATTTTACTTCTAGAAATGGAAGGATAAAGAGAATGAAAGATATTCATTGTGATACAGTAGCCTCCTCAGTCCAGTTCCTTTCTGTTCTATTTCACTGCCTCATATTGCACATGTTACACAGGCTCCTTGACCTTTGAATCTTTCTTCCTCAAAATGATTTCATATTTAAAGTGTCATTGTTGAAATTAGGTTGGTAGTTGAACGAACAAGAATTTTCTCAGCTATATGAAGCTATGCCGTTCCTTAATTTTGATAACTTCCAGTGTCTCTTAACTTTCAAATTTATCTTTCTTCTCACAAATTTCAAACTTTAGGACATTAAAATATATATGTTTTCGCATAATTAAAAAGGTAGAAATACTATAGATGTGGAATGTTAAGAAAACCCTGAATTTTGTCACATTTATTTGTTGTGTGTATGTGTGTATATTTGTGCAATTTCCACATGTGAGGCTTTTACCAAATGATGCTTTTTTTCTCAATGGCTGCAAACTTATCTAAATTAAATCTATAATATTTTTATGTGTACATCAGTTTAGAAGGTAGTGGTATAATATTAGTGGGGTTAATAAAAATTAGTTCAACATTACAAAGCAATTTGATCTAAAACCATCCACAATTCTAAAAGGTATAAATATGGTGGGGATAAAAGAAACAGAAATAAAAGCATCATATGGTATTTCAAGAGGCTTGACGATTATCAAAGAAAGGATGTGATTTCATATTTCCTAATATGGTACCTGTAATCTAATTAAAACACTTCATATGAAATTTTCTGTTATATACTTTAGAGAGAAGAAAATAAATTATTATTTTTTTTTTTGGTTTTTTGAGGCAGGGTTTCTCTGTGTAGCTTTGCATCTTTCCTGGAGCTCACTCTGTTGCCCTGTCTGGCCTTAAACTCACAGTGATACGTCGGCCTCTGCCTCCTGAGTACTGGCATTAAAAGCATGCACCACCACCACTTTAAATCTCACTAAGGCTCACATTTTATTATGACTCAGGGACAAACTTGCATCATAATAGTTTCTTGATAATTATGAAGAGTCTGATAAAAATATATGTGTGTACTTGGAATACAATGATTGACTTCACTAGACACATTTCCACACAATAACAATGCAATTGGGCCATTGTTCATAACTCCTGCTAGCACATCCATTACTACCACAGTTTCTGTGGAGCCATTTGTCTCAGCCCTTGTTTCCAATCTTATATCCAGTTATTCAGCATTAGACTAATAAAGTTTAAGTTTCTTTCTAGGCCTATTTATCACTGGAAATAGTTGAACTCTTATTGTAGTCCTGCAAAGATTTGCAACATGCTTGTATTTCTTTATGTACTTGGCCATTTTGCAGTCCCTATTGAAGTGTGAACCTCATTCAAAGCATGAAATAAAAATAGCTAATCAATAATTATACTCAGTTATTTTGGAATTCTTAGTCCGTATTGATGCTATTTTAGTTGCCAGACAAAAATGTAATACTATTTAATTGAATTATCTCCACAATCATGAAGTAGGTATTACTATCCTCATTTTAATGAATGTCTGAAATCAAAATTTCTTAAAGAATTTATCTAAGTTATATCAACATTACATGGGAAACTCTCACATTTAAAATTTTCATAGCATTAAATGCACCATACTTTCCAGAGTCCTGTTTTTCAAAACAAGTTATGTTGAACCTAACAAATATTTGTATATTTGTTAAAGTAAAGGAACATGACAGTAAAGTATTAGTGAAAAACATATTTTACTGAAAGATATTTTCATGTATTTTGAATAGAATACCAATACAAAACTGGAAGTATAAAACTCAAAATACTGTCTTCTGTATATCAGTATAAATGCAGTTGCCATGCTGTGAACGAAATAACACTACAAATACTAAATCTTATCAAAATTAGAAAGAAGTTAATAGGGCCAGCTTTTCATCATTTTAACAATAGAGCTGGAAAAATTACTTGTAGAAAGAAAGGTTGCTTCTGTTAGCTCACAGTATTTGAATTTTCATTCCACTAATGACCTTAATATTGAAATTCTCATAAGGCATATTCTTAATAATTCTTCCTTATTCTTTATTTTGTGAGACTTGATAAGCTGATTAAGGTTTGTATTTTTCCATATAATAGTTGTTAGTGGGTCTCTGATTCTGCTTATTATTTTTAAATACTTCTCTTTGGTAAAATTATTGATTTTTGCATTATGAATTTTATGTATATATCTACCTTAATCAGTACTATATTTCTTTGAAAAGACACCATGGCCACAGGAACTCTTACAAAAGAGAACATTTAATTGGGGATGACTTAGAGTTTCAAAGTCTTAGTCCATTATCAGCAAGGCTGGAAGCTTGGTAGTACACAGGCAGACATCATGGTGCTAGAGAGAAATTGAGAGTTTTACATCTGAATCATCATACAGCAGTAGAAGAGAGAGACATTGGGCTTGACTTGAGCCTTTGCAACCCCAAAGCCCACCCCCAGTGACACTTCCATAACAAGGCCACAAGTACTCTGACAGGGCCATGCCTGGTGATATCTATCATATAGCACCACTCTCTACTGATCAAGCTTTCACATATTTGAGCCTATGGGGGCAGTTACTATTCAAATGATCATAACATTTTATTCGATCAAAAAAATCTCAGAAAGTTTCATGATCCAAGTTTCATTGCTATTTCATGAGTTTATTATAATGATGATGTTCAGTCATCTATATAGAATTTTGTTGGATGTTTTATTAATTCTGTGGGACTCTTTTTATGATAGGATGTTTTCATAGGTAAACAGCATCTCATTATTAAGTGAGCCATGAAAAGAGAGGAAAGATAATGGCAAATTCAAATTATACATTGAGATAAAGAAATTGATACACAGGGGGAAATTTTAGATATTTCAAAATATAGGCTTATGAATGGGAAAGCAACTGAAAAAACTGAGAAAGATATCAACAGAGGTAAAATTATAGAAAACTAAAAGAAAAATTATTAATGCTAGATAGGAGCAATTGTGGCCTGTTAGAAAAGGTGAGGTTTTATAGTAATTAGTACCTCTATAATATAGTAATATTTCTAGAAAGATATTGAGATATATATCTATGTCTATATAAATATATGTCTCTCTTTATATGTATCTGTATATGTATATGAACATAAACAAATATATATATATATATACATATATATGTATACACTTACATTAAGAAACCCTTTAACAAAAATATTCTCTCACAGTTTGAATATATTTGTCAGCTGGTATAGAATACATTAGAAATTTGGGTATGATAGGTGAAAATTTTAAGTGTTAAGTAATACCTTACAGACAAGATGAAAATCTAATTAATACAAGAAAAAACAGGAGAAATATCTTCTATGATAATGATACAGACTGTCCACGAACATTGATGTTGAAGAATGAATTACTTAAAGTGTGTATCTTCTTTATGAGAGGACATTGGTACATTTTAAAACCTCCTTCAATGCATTAACAGCCAGATGTGCAACTGATGTATATAAAATGTATAAAAGCAGTTGTGCAGGTGTTTTCTCACAGATGGAATTCCACCTTAGGGTGCCCTATTATTTCTGAATGGTTGCTCTGTTATATTTTTAAAATGCAAAGCCTGTTTGAAGTTCAACATAAAAAGGAAGAAAACCAAAGGGGATAAAGTAGCAGAAAGGAGAAAGTTTTTTTGCAGTTTACCAAAAGAAGTAACAGGAAATTTTAATGGGAAGAAAATAAAAATATTTTATTCTCCACATAGTGTGAGTACCATACTGAAAGAGTATCTCCTAAAAATTCTGTATTCAGTAATGTTCCAGTAAATATTCCTTTTTCATTCTGTCTCAGATGTATACCATTTCCAACAGTAATACAAATTCAAAGTTAGGTGAGGTGTGATTTGCCCATATTTCTGGAGATAAATAAGTTTCTGTTAATATGTATTATTTCTTGAATGGGTAATGATAAAACTTAAAGCATGCTAATAAGCACCAAATCTAATCAAATACAATGCAAAACATCTGTTCATAAGCTACAAATTACTTAAGGTGGTGTTACATTAAAGTTGTCAATATGAAGTATAAAAAAGGTAATCTGTTGTAGGTATTGAGCATGCATGATCAGTCCCCAAATCTATAAAGCAGTTAATTTCATAATAGTAACTAACCTGAACAGATGAACTATTTATCTAAATACCTCTACCCTTATGATCCAGAATTTCAGTGAATAGATTTGTGTTTATAAAACTTGCCTTTGTGTTATTTATAGGTATAGAATATTTTAGTAGAATTTTCTCTGTTATAAACTTTCAACCCTCATACAAAACATTATAAATGAAATTAGTATTGGAGTATTTCTTCCAGCAAGATTGTAAAAGTTTAAAAATACTTTATTTCATATTTATGCATATATATAGTGTTTTGATGAAAATTACCCCATTCCATCTTCTCTATTTCCTCCCTATTCCATTACTATTTTTCCTCCAGATTTATCAACTTGTATTCCTCTCTCTCTCTCTCTCTCTCTCTCTCTCTCTCTCTCTCTCTCTCTCTCTCTCTCTCTTTCTGAGTGTATATGTGTGTAGGTATGTGTGTGTGTGTGTGTGTTATTTTTAAATACCCACTGAGTTCATTTAGTGTTGCTTTTATGTGCAAAGATCTGGGACTGTCTACTGGAGTTTGGGTAGCCCCTTAGAGTTTTCTTCCCTGAAGAAAAGTCATTTGGTACAAACAGCCCTCTAGATAGGGGTAGAACTTCATCAGTCCCTCCCTCATTTATGACAGGATATTGGCTGATGTGATCATGTGCAAATCTTGCATTTATTCCTAGTTGTTCTAAGTTGAGGTCATCAATTCCACTGTCCTGTTTGGCAAATATTATTTTGCTAAGATATCTACTCCCTTTGGTTCTTACACTCTTTCTAGACCTCTTCGCTGATGGTTTATAAGTGTTAGAGGGAAAGGGTGTGTTAAAGATTTCCCACTTAGAAAAGAGTATTCCAGTTTTTTTTTTCTTTCAGCACATTGAATAGTTTTCTGTATTAATCACAATGTATTGCAAAAAGAAGTTTCTCTGATGAGGTTTAAGAAATGATCTGATTTGTGGATATAAAAATAATTACTTAGGCAGTTTATTGTTGTGGCCTTTTAGCAAAGTAATAGTACTAGGCTCTAACCTATGCCCTATGACCTACCCATTCTTGATTTTGGGGCCCAGTTAATGGTACCAGGCATACTGGAGGTTCTTCCTTATGTGAATATGAACCACTTAATGAGGCATATAGGTCACAATGTTTCTAAAAATCTCCTTAACCTGTAAGGGATCCAGAGCTATATTTTATTTTCTTCCATAGGCTTTATATTCCCAACTATTAAACATTATTTCTTTTCATTTAGTAAATAACCAGATATTTGCATAGGAATTTAGATACTAGGAAAAAGCTCTATAGCTCATAAAATATACCGGAAAGTTCATTTAAAATTTATCCCATCTTTAAAATATGAGGCATGAGTTTCTAATCTTATATTATTAGGCCCAGAGTACTGGGAATAAAATGCATAGTTTAAAGACAAAATAAAAATAATTTTACAAAATTCACAGTGACAATTAGAAGATACTCAACTCAATCCTTTCTACTTTCAGATTCAAACTTCTAAAAATATCATTCTTTATTATTGAGAATTTCATATGTATATAGAAGGAAATATGATAATATCCATTCCCAATTTCTTCCTTCATCTCCTTCCATATTCTCTACATCAGCATGTTCCTCTCCCAAATTCATATTTCCTACTGGTTTGGTAACCCACTAAGTCTAGTTCCCACAGCCAATACGTGTATGGGTGTTGGTCATCAACTGAAGTTTGAGATACCTACCAACGGCCACATTCTAAAAAACAATTATTTTCTCCACCAGAAGCTATCAACTTTCAATAGCTTCAGCACAGAGTAGGAATTGGAGGCCCTCTCTTTGTCTTTTCATTATTTTTTTTTTGGTTCGATCTTGTGTAGATCTTGTGCAGGTAAGCATAGTTACTGTGAGTTCATGATGGTTATAGCAATGTTTTATTTATAAGATCTACTGTTCACAGCATGCATCCCCATCCTCCAGTTTTTACATGCCTTTTCCACCTTCTATTCTGAAATGTTCCCTAAGCTTTGGTGGTAGCAATATTAATATTCATGACTTATTAAGGAACAGATATTTTGTCCTATATACTCAGTTTTTGGAATATGCATGTCTCCATTAACTACTGTCCAATAGCAAAAGAAGCATCTCTGATCAGTGTTAGAAGAAGTCCATGTCTATGGATATGAATATAAATATTTAGAAGGCAAGTGGATAGCATAACCATTTATCAGAATAAAAATAGTAGACTCTATACTAAGGCTGAAAACCTCCCCAGCCATGAGCTTTTGATCACAATTATAGTATTATAGTATTGGGCATGAAATTCTCTACTGTGATGCAAGCCACAATTCCAATTAGAAAGTAGTTAATTGCCCCATAACAACTATGTCACTACTGTATCACTGGGAACTTATTGAATGGCATGTTGGTATTGTGACATGCAAGGTCCAGCACTGGGTAAGAACAGTGATGCCTTTTTTTTGTTTTTCTGAGTCAGGGTTTCTCTGTGTATATTTGCGCCTTTTCCTGGAACTCACTTGGTAGTCCAGGCTGGCCTCAAACTCACAGAGATCCGCCTGGCTCTGCCTCCCGAATGCTGGGATTAAAGGCGTGTGCCACCACAGCCCGGCTTGATGTCTTTTTTTTTTTCCAGAAGCCTTCATAGAGTCTTCAAAACATTATGAAAGTTAGCCAGTGGGGAAATAGTTTAGCAGTCAGTTTGAGATCTGCTTTTCTATGTCCTGCAGCCAAAGTATATGGTTTCACAGCAATAGAGACTTGCTTGTAAAGAAGCAATCAAAATAGCCTGTGTTGTTTTGGAGATCCCTAAAGCCTCCATAAGCAACAACTTGTAGGGGAATATCTAATCCTTTGCAGTGTAGTTTCCATTTAATAACTCACATTTTCTGGGAGAGGTATTGTATACTCATTCTGAGTAATTCTCTAAAAAAAATTGCAAAGGTATATTTTAAAGTTGTTTACTATCTGATAAATTTCCATGTTTGTTCATACATTCTTAATTTTTGTTAACCCAAATTTGTTCTCTTCTAAAATATACCCCATTCTCATCCCCAGTTAATTGTTTAATTCCCAGTATCACCCTTTCTTCTTTCACATCTAATGCATTGAATTGTGAAATATAGGCTTCCATAAAGCTTTCCATCTTGATTTAACTTTGGAATGTGATACCTATTCAAAAAATTTTCCATTTCTTTTAGATTTTCCAATTTTGTGGAGTACAGGTGTTTGAAGTATGACCTGATGATTCTCTGGATTTCCTCATTGTCTGTTATTATGTACCCCTTTTCATTTTTGGTGTTGTTAATTTGGATGCTCTCTCTATGCTTTTTGGTTAGTTTGGATAAGGACTTGTCTATCTTGTTAATTTTCTCAACCAATTCTTTGTTTCATTGATTCTTTGTATTTTTCTCTTCTTTATATTTTATTTACTTCAACTATCAATTTGATTATTTCCTGGCATCTATTCTTTCTGGGTGAGATTGCTTCTTTTTGTTCTAGAGCTGTTAGGTGTTCTGTTAAGTCACGAGTATGAGGTTTCTCCAACTTCTTTATGTGGGCATTTAGTGCTATGAATTTTCCTCTTAGCACTCTTTTCATAGTGTCCCATAAGTTTGGGTGTGTTGTACATTCATTTTCGTTGAATTCTCAGAAGTCTTTAATTTCTTTTTTTACTTCTTCCTTGACTAAGTGGTGATTTGGTTGAGCGTTACTGAGTTTCCATGCAATTGTAGGCTTTCTGTAAATTTTGTTGTTGAAATCTAACTTTAAGCCATGGTGGTCTGATAAAATAAAGGAGGTTATTCCAATTTTTTTGTATCTGTTGAGATTTGCTTTGTGACTGAGTGTGTGGACAATTTTAGAGAAGATTCCATGGGGTGCTGAGAAGAAGGTATATTCTTTTGTGCTAGGGTGGAATGTTCTGTAGATATCTATTTAGTCCATTTGAGTCATAACATTTGTTATGTCCCTTATTTCTCTGTTAAGTTTCAGTCTGACAGATCTGTCCAGTGGTGAGAATGGATTGTTGAAGTCTCCCACTATTAATGTGTGGGGTTTGATGTGTGATTTAAGCCTTAATAATGTTTCTTTTACATAAGTGGGTGCTTTTGTATTTGGGGCATGAATGTTCAGAATTGAGACTTCATCTTGGTGGATCTTTCCTGTGATGAATATGTAATGTCCTTCTGGATCTCTTTTGATTGATTTTAGTTTTAAGTCTATTTTGTTAGATATTAGGATAGCTATAACAGCTTGCTTCTTCATTCCATTTGACTGGAAAGTATTTCCCCAGCCTTTTACTCTGAGGTAGTGTTTATCTTTAAAATTGAGGTGTTTTGTGTATGCAGCAGAAGAATGGATCTTGCTTTCATATCCATTCTGTTAGCCTGTGTCTTTTTATAGGTGAATTAAGTCCATTGATATTAAGGGATATTAATGACCCAGTGATTGTTAATTATTGTTGTCTTTTGGTGGTAGTGTGTGTATGTACTTCCCTATTTTGGGATTTACTGTGGTAGGTTTAATCTATGGCCTGTGTTTTGTGGATGCATCTAACTTCCTTAGGTTAGAATTTTCCTTCTAGTGCTTTCTGTAGGGCTGGATTTGTGGATAGGTATTGTTTAAATCTGGTTTTGTCTTGGAATGTCTTGTTCAGTCTATCTATGGTTATTGAAAGTTTTGCTGGGTATATTAGTCTAGACTGGCATTCATGGTCTCTTAGTTTCTGCATTACATCTGTCCAGGACCTTCTGGCTTTCACAGTCTCCTTTAAGAAGTCAGGTGTTATTCTGATGGGTCTACCTTTATAAGTTACTTGACCTTTTTCCTTTGCTGCTCTTAATATTCTCTCTTTATTCTATATGTTTAGTGGTTTAATTATTATGTGGCAAGGGGACTTTTTTTGGAGGTCTAGTCTATTTGGTGTTCTATAAGCTTTTTTTTATCTTCATAGGTATTTTTTTCTTTAAGTTGGAAAAGTTTTCTTCCACAATTTTGTTGAATATATTTTCTGTGCCTTTGAGTTGGTATACTTTTCCTTCTTCTATCCTATTATTCTTAGGTTTGGCCTTTTCATTGTGTCCCAGATTTTTTGGACATTTTGTGCTGTGACTTTTTTGGCTTTGGTGTTTTCTTTGACCGCTAATCTTTTCTAGTCAATGCAGGGCAATTGATTTCCCAATTTTCTCTTGTCCACAGTCTGGAGAGAATCTTGGTAGCAGTTAAAATAAAAATCTGTTGTTTTTTGTTTTTGTTTTTGTTTTTTTCTTAGTCGCTGGTGATTCTTCTGTGCCCATCCATCTTCTTTGTAGGATATAGGGGTATTGCCAGGATCTGGCCTGTTTCTCTATCACAAAGTTCTTTTATTAAATATTTAAAATGTCATAATCTCAGACCTCTGAAGAATTTGAAGACTGTCTGTCTGTTAGGTGTATCTGAATAGACAAACTTTGTTTATAGTTACTTGTTTTAAGCTTAATTTTGAAAACATATAGAGGGGGCTAAGTAAGGTTTATCCCTATAATTGAGTATATTTGTCCTTAGCATGACTACAGTTAAAAATCTTGGTTATTTATAAGATGACTGAGTTTAACTCATGTTTCTTAACAGTCTACAATAAGTTAGCAGCTTTCATAAGACTAGGACTTTACATTATATCCTTAAGTTTATCCTTAAAAATAATGACTTTGAATGGATGCTCTTATAGTATCAAAATAAAAATTTTAATCATAGATAATGGGCTAAATAAAGTAAAAAGCAGTGCCATGGGTAAAAACAGAATAAGTTTATGCAAATCTGGTAAGGCTGTCTCCTGAGAAGGCAAAGAAAAGTGAGTGGGGAAAGACCCCAGGACAAAGTGGGAACAGGAGAAAAGGGAGCCTGTGAGCTGGGGTGGGGCACATAGAGATTGAGGGAGCCCACAGGCCAGCACTCGACAAGTCATGGGGCTCTCTGTCCAAATACCCAACTTTGGGAAAAGTACCCCCTTTGGGGACCAGGACCAAAGAATATCTATCTTATTTATCAAATATACCTTATTTATTAAACATATGTTTCCACTTATCTAAACTCTCTAGAAGCTTGGTGTTGAACACTTGGCAAAGACATAAGCACTTAAGTTTAAATCTCTAAATTGGCTTTTGTTACTCTGAATAGGCCTTTATAACCTTGAATTTTTATCACCATATAGAGTATGTTTTAAATCAGAGTTAAATCACATATCCAGTGTGTTGTAACAAATTTAACCAGATATTTCTATCGTCATACAAAAGTCCATACCAATCCAAAGTATTTGAAACATGTTGCTTTCTTAGTCTAAAAGGAGATACAATGAACAGAGACCTCGTTAGTACTAAGAAGTATCACATGATATATACAGTTTACCCTTAGTAAAAGATGCCAGACATGTTGCTGCCTACATCCCAATGAGGTCATCAGCCAAGATGGAGGAAAGCCACATGGTTGCTGTTTAAAACATGTTTTTATAAACAATAGTTGAATCTAAATTACATGCATACATATGCACAGAGATGAATCCAAGTTACATATACATAGATGCAGAGTTAAATACAGCTTACAGTAACACATATAGAGTTAAATCCAGATCACATACACACACACACACACACACACACACACACACACACACACACACACACACAATTATAGGAGTTGAATAAATAAAAAGAAAGGGATACTGATGTGTGCTAAGCAAGACAAAGCTGGTCTCCCCATATTTGACTCCCACATTTCAGTAAACAAAGACAGGACATTTAGAGAGGAAAAGCAGACAGAAAAAAAGCAGGTCTTGAAACAAAGAAAAAGAAATTTGTGATTTCTTTCTCTGCCCCCTATTGCCTGGTTCAGGGTATACTGAGGCCATAGTTGATTTCAAAAGAGTGATCAGTGGGTTGAAAAAAGACATCCTAATGGGAGCAAGAAGGTGTATGACATGTTTCCCAAGCATGAGACAGAGGAAAATATCCAAAGCTTGAATGGCCTACCATTCCAGGTATCCAGGGAGGATTGGATTGAGTGGGCACAAGCTGTTCATTATGACATCATGAAAGAACAGAAGCTAAGGGTTCTGAGCCTGAGAGAGACACAGTCATCTGGTACCAGGATTTTGAAAAAAGGCTAAAGGTGAGGAGAGCACCGTGCTTGAGAAATGAAGCCTCACATCTAGGAGAATACCCAATTGTTGGTATTGAATGGAAGGCAAAGCCATTAGTCAACAAGAAAGAAAATTTGATGCAGTTGGAAGACAGCAGATCTGTTGCAGGTAGAGGAGTTGGGAAGGGTCCCAACATGAAATGGGTACCTTTCCTTGGGCC
Source organism: Peromyscus eremicus (assembly GCF_949786415.1). Lineage (NCBI taxonomy): Eukaryota > Metazoa > Chordata > Mammalia > Rodentia > Cricetidae > Peromyscus > Peromyscus eremicus. Next base: position 71,521,295 of record NC_081439.1, read on the forward strand.
CTGCCATGATATATACCACTAAACAAACACACCACACACAACAGAGTTAACGCAAGAGGTTAATTGTAGGAGGAGAGAAGTGGAAGAGTGAAAGGCCTTGTCAGAGTGGGGGTTTGAGAAAGAGAAGAGAAGCAAGAAAGAGGAGGCAAGAGAGGAAATTATAGACAAAGAGGAGAAAGAGGTAAGAGAGATGAGAGACAAGAGAGAGGCAAAGAGAGAACAGAAGAGGCAAAGAGAATAAGCTTTCAAAGGGTGCACATGTCCCATAGATGATGATAGAAAGGCAACTGGTGACAGGTGATGATGTAACTGCTTTGGCAATAGAGGCAAGCTGCTGCTGCAGAAATTAACATTTCTCTTTGAGTGAGTTCACTTAATGAAAAGGGGACATGTTCCTTAACCAGGCTATCTACTCCAGCAACCTCCCACAAAGGGAGAACTGTGGCCTCGTTAGGCTGGATAGGGGGAGATGGAGGGGGCCCCACAGCAAAGTGGAAGCGAGTAACAGGGAAACTGCAGGCTGCTGGTGGAGTGAAAGTGGGTGCCAGAGTAGGATGTTTAGAACAGCTCATTGCTGGAGAAAAGGAAGAGGGGACTGAAGGAGCTGGAGGGGGAGAGGTTGAGGTCAGTAAGGTGGAGGCTCATTACCAAGGTCAAGAGCAGTGGACAGCTCCTTTATTTTAGGCTTCATAGCTAGTAGGAGCTAAGTGAAGGAACAGAAAAACAGAGGAAAGGCTTGAAGCAAAGATGAGAGAAAGCTTGGACATAGGATACCTCTTTCCATCTACCTCATCACTGGCAGAAGTTGCAAAGGTTCTGTATAATACCAGGATATAGGGTGCCAGTTTGTGGCCAGCCGTACTAATTATCTAAGGATATTGAGGCCAGATTTTGTAGCACAAATCCTAATTGGTCTTAATAATAAAAACATGGAGCCAGATATGAGAGTAAATGCTCAAAAATTAGAAAGACAAAGGAGCAAGCCAGAGCTATCTCTTACCTTGACAACTCCTTAGCCTGAAATGAGTGAGCTTCTGTCTCATCCCGCCTTATATTCCCCTCTCCACCCAGCCATATCACTTCCTGTCTCCATGTCCCTAGTGCTGGTATTAAAGGTATGTGCCACCACTGCCTGGCCTCTATGACTAACTAGTAGCTAGCTCCTCACTCTGATCGCCAGTCAAGCTTTATTTGTCAGAGCACAAACACAGTATCACCACAAGATTTGACTGTAAAGACAGATTAAGTTTAGAAGAAAGATATGATTTTCCAAAATGCATCCTAGGGGAAAGCTAGAAGGTATGGTGGAGGACAAAGTTCCAGTGAGCAAGGCAGAGGAAGAAGCCTGAATGTTCTGGCATCCCAGGGATTTAGGGAGGATCAAACTGTGGGCACAAGCTATTCAGTATGTCGTCATGGAACAACAGGGGCTAAGGACTCTGATCCTGAGTGAGACATAGTTGCCTGGTACTAGGGCTTGCAAATGAGGCCAAAAGGTGAAAAACCATGTTTGAGAGATTAAGCCCCACTCATGGGAAATGTCCAGGTGTGAGTGTCAGCAAAAAGGATCAACCATAGCCTTAAAGACATGGTTAGGGGTTATTCCACCTCCAAAATACCAGTAGTGTGCTGGGTGTTCAATAGTCACTCCCATAGATCTGGGGAAGCTAATATTTATGCTGACCAGGAGAAGGGGTGCTTATAAATTGTTCTCAATGTTGGGTGAATTAACCAGTGATCAGTCAGTTGGAAAGTGAGCCTGTTGCAGATAGACTGGGTACAGGGTCTCAGTGTGCCTCAGACTACCAGTGGGTAGAAGGAGCCACCAGAAGGGACTGCCAGACTCATGACACCAATGTAACAATAGGGCAGCAGTGGCGGAAGGCAACGTTAGTGGATTGAAGCCAAGGGATACCACAAAGTCACAACATGCAACAGAGCTCAAGTGGAAAGTTTACTGGGGGGAGGTGCAGAGGTGGCTTCTGAGCAAGAGCAGAAGGAAAGAGATAGAAGGATAGGAAGGGCTTACTTTCATAAGGGATATAGTACATGTACATAAGGACAGTGCTCTACTTAGTGGCTGCGGTAGCTACAGTGTCATATCTTGGTTGCTGTTGCTGATGTGTTCTGCTAGGTCCCTGAGAACAGGCCACTGTAAATTCCTGAATGATAACACTTTGGACTCCAAATATTGTTGAGACTATGAGAGAATGTGGAGACTTTTGAAGTTGGAGTAAATGCATTTTTCATTATGATATTGTTACAAGCTCATAGATGTCAGGGAGTGGAATGTGGATGTAATTGACCTCCATTATTTCATAGGGTGTGGCACTAGTAGGAGGTGTGGCTTTGTTGGAGTAGATATGGTCTTGTTGGAGGAAGTGTGTCACTGTGAAGGCAGGCTTTGAGGTCTCATATATGTTCAAGGTACTGTCTCAAGTCTCAGACCACTTCTTGTTGCATGCAAGATGTGGAACTCTCAACTACTTCATTAGCATTATGTGTGCCTGTAAGTGGCCATATCCTACCATGACAAAAATGGACTGCACCTCTGAACTGTGTTTCACCCCAATTGAATGTTTTAATTTATAAGTGTTGCCATGATCATGGTGTGTCTTCACAGCAATAGAAACAGGTGATATCTGTACTTTAGTCTATCTGTTGCTTATCTTGAGAGACTAGACATTTGTTCATATCACTCCAGTAATAGTTTCACCAACAAAGTCTAGAGTTTCATTTCATATTGAACAAAGTACCATCTTATCTATACACAGCTGTCTTTATTACAAGAATTCTTAGTTTAAAAATGAATGTAAATTTATGATTCATGTTTTCTCTAGTCTTCTTTCATCTCTATGATGTAGAATTAAATATTAAGTACTTCCTCTTTAATGCAGCTATAAATAATTAGGGAAATAACTTAGAGGTTCATAGACATGAGATTCTCTGAAGTTTCCTTTTAGAAGCCATACTCAGCAATGGTACATAACCACTTTTATGTTCATTATTTCATAAGAACTGACTTTATCGGTCCCATACACCTTCAGAGTTAAAGTACTTAGAAAAATTATCACATTGTAGGTAATAGGAGATGGAATGATATAATTCATTTAGTCAAAGGCTAAAGTTTATTTTTGATTAAAATCATCATATGACTCAATTAAAATATTAAAAGACAACTCTCCAATTAAAAAATATATAAATATTGTAGTTTGATAAAAACATAACTATGTTTTTAATAATAACACAATGTGCAAGGTTATAATGATCATGTTTTAACCACATATATGTAATTAACTAAAATATTTGATTTTTAATTTATTATCAAGTTATTATTAAATTAAAATCTATGAAAAACAACAATTAAATAATTTGTATAAAACATGAAATTCTATTTTAGTGCAACAAATTGCTTTATTGTATTTAGAAGAAAAATATTGCTATAGACAGTTGTATACTAAGAAACAGTATGAGCCGGGTGGTGGTGGCGCACACCTTTAATCCCAGCACTCGGGAGGCAGAGCCAGGCAGATCTCTGTGAGTTCAAGGCCAGCCTGGACTACCAAGTAAGTTCCAGGAAAGGTGCAAAGCTATACAGAGAAACCCTGTCTCAAATAAATCCAAAAAAAAAATAGTATGAAATATATGCTATACTGTTTTAGAAACTGTTTAATTGTTTTAAGGAGACATCATGACCAAGGCAACTTATCAAAGAAAGCATTGAATTTCAGCCTTGCTTACAGTTTCAGAGGGTTATTTCATAATCCCAATGGCAGGGAGAATGGTGGCAGGCAGGCATGGTACTGGAAAAATAGCTGAAATAAATATCTGATTCACAAGAAAGCAGTAGTAACCAAAAGAGATACTGAAGTGGGTGCAGACTTTTCAAACCTCAAAGTCCACACCCCAGTGATACATCTCTTCCTAAATAATACACCAAATGGGAACCAAAGTTTCAACTATAGGATCCAGTGGGAGACATTCTCCTGAAAACCACCAAATTCCATTCCTAGGTCCTTATAGGCTTGAAGCCATATTGTAATGTAAAATGTGTTTAATTCAACTTCAAAAGTCCACATATCCTTTCATCCTCAAGAATTTGTGCAATTCCAGAGTGTTTATTTTTGAGACTTGAGGCAATCTCTTAATTGTTAACCATTAAAAAATAGAAAAGCAAATAAGATACTTTCAATGAACTATGACATAGAATATATGTTACCATTCCAAAATGGAGGAGAGTTGGCATAGTAAGGAAATACTGATCCAAATAAAAATTGAAATGCTGCAGAAAAAGTTCCAAACACTGCATCTCATGTGTGATGCACAAAGGTATAGCTAGAGTTTATCTGGTCCTGCCTGACCCGCTGTCAGGACAAATCTCTCTCACCTGCCAGTCCTACAGCTGCTCAGACCCAACCAAGTAAACACAGAGACTTATATTGCTTACAAACTGTATGGCCGTGGCAGGCTTCTAGCTAACTGTTCTTATATCTTAAATCAACCCATTTCAATTAATCTATAATTTGCCACGTAGCTTGTGGCTCACTGGTATCTTAACATTTGCTTCTCATTCTGGTGGCTGGCAGTGTCTCTCTGCCTTAGCCTTCCACTTCCAAGAATTCTCCTCTCTCCTTGTCCCACCTATACTTCCTGCCTGGCTACTGGTCAATCAGCTTTATTTATCATTCAATCATCCACAGCACTTTTCCTTTTCTGTTTTTTTAAAGGAAGATTTTAACTTTCACATAGTAAAATTACAGATAACAAAACAGTTATCAGGCAAGAATTACAGTATTAATATCTAGTCTATCTGTATTTGGCAAAATTAAAGAAAATAGTCCATCTATCCTATATTTGCAAGTCTATGGTTTTATATCTAACTTTTCTTTTAGAATAACTAATGAAAATTATAACTATCTAGTCTTCAACTACATCAAAGACCTCAGAAGGATATACTATTACCTGAGAAATGGGAGAAGGGTACAAACAACATTCAGGAGTCTTGCGAGAGTAGACAGATACAACTAGCAGCCTGGATAGTCATCCAAAGTTCCTCTGTAAAGTTGGGGCATCTGTCTTCAGCCCATAGGCTTAGAGTATCTCAGTCACTACTCTCTGTGTCCTGTAGAATGTCTAGGAGTTTCCTCTATGAAGCAGGAACCTGAAGGACCATTTTGCCAAGCAAAGTTCAGTGGTCAGCTTCCTATGGGTCCTGCATGTCCAGTCGATCAAGCAGTCCAGGTAAGAACAGTTTCTTGTCCATACGGCTTTTTGCCAAGAAGAAGATAAACTCCCTATGGAGTGTCTTCAATGCCCATCCTCCTTTCTGAAGTAAATTGGTGCTGCCAGGAGCAGACATGTCTCACTGTCCAGAAAGTCTAAATTTTTAAAACATTTTACATGTCATATTCTGTAGGTCTTTGAAGTGTTTGAAGATTACTTATCTATCTGAAGTATATCTATGTACACCTAGAAAACTTAACTAACATGACTACAAGTTTGACTATCATAGAAGACTAATTATTAATCTGTATTTCTTAATTATCCATTACAATTTAAATGAGTTACATAAACATAATTCCTTAAACAAGAGTAAAAATACACATACAGTATAACAAAATTAACTTTAAATTTGTATCAATAAACTAAAATCCATAGCAATGTAAAACATTTTTAAACAAGTTGCTCTTTATAAGTAAGTCCAATAATCTACCCATTTATCCTATCATATCTATGTCCTATATATCTATATCATATCCCCTTTCTTCTTTTAGAAAGATATTGTTTTTATAATTAACCTGATTTAAATAAAAAGATTGCTTTTTCTCCATCTCACACAAGAGGGCTCTTCTGATATGGGACAGAAGAACCTCTTAACCTTTTCTTTTAGCAATATTCTTGGGTTTAGAGAAGGAGTGAGCCAATTCCATCTCCAAATCCAGCTTGGTATATTTGGGAATTTGTGCATAGCTTCTCTTACTACTTCCTGCTGGAGGGGGTGCTGTATCTTATGGGGACACAAAGAAAATTTTAGGATTATGGAGTAGTCTGTAAGGCCTTGAAACCATCCTGGATGTTGGATCATCTGGGCCATGGTGTCATCGGAGACCTTTCGGGGGTCTTGTCTGGTCAAACCTGATGTATCTTAATCTGGAACAAATCCATAGACTCTGGCTTTCTGTGGAAATAAAAGCAGAGCCTCTTTTCCAAAGCAACATATTGTTACATCCAAATTTTGAAGTCAAGGTACCTTTAAAATATACATATTGGCTTAACTCAACAGGTTTTACAATCAAATGTTTTTCTGCAGTTAAAAATCCCAAAGACAACACAATCCTGATTCTCTCTATAATATCCATCTTTACGTGGCTTATTTTTTATACTACCTTTACTGTCTCTTTAAAGACTTTATTTTTAAAAATTATCTATTTCTTTATATAACTGTATATATTCCTTTTTCTCTCTCTTCCAAGCCTACATACATTTTTACACACATTGTAAAGCATTTGAATTTGTCTGATCGTGAATCTATTATTTTAAACTGCAGCATTACTAGGCCTAAAATAGCACCTTTGGTTGTTGTCTCCGCCCACCTAAACTTCCCAACATGGTTGTGGTATCTTTACCACCAGCTCTGGGAGCCATCAACTCTTAGAAACAGTGGTTCTATGCTTCTACCAAAGCATCATGTAGCCTAGAAACCTCTTTTGTTTTGTACTATCAAAGACTAAATCTACCATGCAACATAATGTGCCACTTGTAGATGCCTCATTCCCACCATACTGCAGGTCAAACCCGCATGCCAGGAACCACATGACAGGAACCCGCCATAGTAGCTCAAACCTGCAGGCTACCGTTAACTTGAGAAAGACAATTAGGAAGCTGTTTTTAGCTCTGTTTTAGAATCTTTTTTTCTCAGGTTTTAGCTGGAAACTCTTGCCAACCTGTTGGGTGCCATTTGTAGCTAGAATTTTTCTGGTCCTGCCTGGCCCATGGTCAGGACAAATCTCTCTCACCCGCCAGTCCTGCAGCCTCTCAGACCCAAACAAGTAAATGCACAGAGACTTATATTTCTTATAAACTGTATAGCCATGGCAGGCTTCTTGCTAACTGTTCTTATATCTTAAATCAACCCATTTCTATTAATCTATAATTTGTCATGTGGCTCGTGGCTTACTGGTATCTTAACATTCGCTTCTCATCCTGGTGGCTGGCAGCATCTCTCTGCCTCAGCCTTCCACTTTGCTGAATTCTCTCTCCTTGTCCCACCTATACTTCCTGCCTGGTTACTGGCCAATCAGCTTTATTTATCAATCAATCATCCACAGCACAAAGGGTCTTCAGATCCCCAAATCCTACCAGCTTTGTTGCCTGCTACACATTCTTTCATATAGGCTGGTTCTATATCCTGTCTTTATCTGTCTTTTTCAGGTATCCCATGACTCTGGCATCTCCAACATCTTGGGGCTCCAGTTCCATAAAGTCTTCATCTTCATAGCAACATATAATGGTCCTCCGTGCAAGGACTCAATCTGCCACACATAGCTGGCACCAATGGCTTTCCTTAAAAATGGAGGTAGATTTCACAAACCTTTTACTCCTGTATCTTTGACTTTAAAGCCAGAACCATGTGGTAGAAGTTGTCAAGCTTTTCTTGCTTGAGGTACAGTCTGGACCTTTCTTTGAATTATATTTACATAAGCTTTGAAAAGTTGATATGCTTTAGGTGGAAGAAATCCCTAAGTTCTATTCCTTTCACAGGTGTAAGATTATCTGGGTGGGGTCTTGCCCTGAGAGTACCACTCTGTGTTCAATTTAATGTCAAGTCTTTTTTTTAAACTCTTATATTTAAACATAGGCCTTTGGCTCTAACATTACCATATGGTCACTTCAAACCATATACTTTGTATTTTTTTTGTCCTGCTTGCTCACTTTCACTATAGAACTACATAAGGGTTACTATTAATAACCATGTGACCCAGTCAATACAGGCTGTCCTGAAATTTCTTTTGCTAATGATAATAGTCCAACACTCAATTTAGCCTCAGGCATATTTATTTGTATAAGAATTAAAAGCAGCCACATTCTTTATATAAAAATCTTAGTTATTGCCAGTTGGCACAAGCCTTTAATCCCAGCACTTGGGAGGCAGAGCCAGGCAGATCTCTGTTAGTTCGAGGCCAGCTTGATCTACAGAGTGAGATCCAGGACAGGCACCAAAACTATACAGAAAAACCCTGTCTTAAAAAGCCAACAAAAAAAAGAAAGAAAAAAAAAAAAGGAAAGATCTTAGTTATCTTCATCACTTCATGTAAAGGTTGCACTTGAATAAAAGCAAAATCCTATGGAAAATGTAAACATCATTGTACCAGTGTCATTGTTCCCAAAATGCCTTCAGGTTTAACACTCATTAAGCCTCATATGACCTTGTGCTGTAAAACAGAAGAGGCAAGAACGTGTGATCAAAGCATAAATTAGCATTTGGAAAAGATGGGGTAGGAATAATCTAGAACTCTGTGTATTATTTCCTCTAGAGTCTGGGCCCTCTCAATTAGTTGCTGATGCTATGCCATCCAGCCTCGTATGTTTTCTCTAATATGTACTTAACCAAGAGATCAAGCTACAGGTTCCATACTAAACTGTCTTGAAAGTCTTGACAAAATGCCACTCAGCTTAAAACACTTCATCCCAATTTTGGACAACTTTGAACTGTTGCTATTTCTTACAATATTTTTTTTTTCTTTCAGACATACCCATCAATCTAGCCTTAAAGTTTTAGTAACTTTGTGTTTTGTAAAATTGATTAAAAATTTTGGATTAAATAGAACTTTTTACATATTCTGCAAAGTATTCCTGTATGTCTTCCAAACACATGGTTCCACCATATAAAAAACTCATCCTTTCTCTAACTCCTTCTCCTCCACCAAGCAGTTGTTATTTCATCAGGCTCTATTAAAATCTGTCTCTCTCTTGACATAACAAAAATAAATCTATTTTCTTTTTCAGTCCTTTGAAAACTTCCTTTCCTTCTAGTAGCATTAATTTTGCTCTGGCCTATAATTATTCCTTCACATGATATTTTCATCCTACTAATTGTACATAATGATCCTCAAGGCAGAATTAGCCAAATTTAAATTTGTCATTATTTTCTTGCTACACAAAGAACACAGTTTTGTATATTTTAACTATTCAAATTAATAATCAAAATTTGTGCATCCCTCCTTTCATTGAGTAAACTTTTCATTTTAACCTTTTATCCCATTTAATACATCACTCTTCTTCATGCTCTGCTGCTAACTTTTAATCTCTTACTCTAACTTCTACAAGGACTGTCTTCCTTCTGGTTTGTGTATTGTAATGAGCATAGTAAAAAATGCTTTTAGACATGCAAAAGAAGCTTAGTCAGGATCCATACTATACCCAAGGCTGCACCTGATAACAAGAACCTAGTGCCATCACTTACTGAAGATAAGCAGACACAGTCCTAGAACTCCATGATGACCACTGGACATTATATAAGGAGAAAGCAAGAGCAATTCTCTGCTCTGTACATCTGAAGAGACTCCACCTAGATCTGCCCTGTGGCTGCAGTGTCTCCCCCAGGATGCTGACCCTCAAATCAGAGACTTCAATTAGAGACTGGACCTGACATTCAGCTAAGATACATTGCACAGGTGAGCAGCCTTGGGGAGATAGGTCTAGGACCGTAGTTAGGAATTTAGAGTGTGAACCTTCTAGGATGATCCTCAGCATAATAAATTATAACGTTGGTTATACGATCTACATGTACCTACATTCTTGCTTACTACATGTATGCATTTATTTTTATCAAGAAAATTGTGAATTAAAATAAATACTGAGTGCAGGGTGAAAAGTTGGTTTAATATGGCATCAAAATCTATTTCTTTTTTAAAGTTCTTTTCTTTTTTTTTTCAAGACAGCGTTTCTCTGTGTAGCTTTGCGCCTTTCCTGGAACTCACTCTGTAGCCCAGGCTGGCCTCGAACTCGCAGAGATCCGCCTGCTTCTGCCTCCCGAGTGCTGGGATTAAAGGCGTGTGCCACCACTGCCTGGCCAGAGTCTATTTCTTTAACGAGCCAAATCAAACAAACTGGATTTAGATGAATAGGTTTAATTTCCTTACAAATCTTGATACCATGAAACTTCTTTGTGAGAGATGATATTATTTAGTTTCATTTTCAAGGTCTCATTTAAAAGTATAGTTTAAACAGGAAAATGAGTGAAGCCATATGCAGTAATTACTAGGAGAAAAGCCAGCCTTTCATCATAACTAAAACTCAAAACTACAGGGACTTTAGATATGATGATTTTGAGACTCTTCAGTGGACTCTATTACTAGAAGATGTTCAAGTGGCTTGGATAATGTTTAGAACACAAATATGGCTCCAAAGTCCATTTCAGAGGTATTTCTACCACTTCTTCCACTTCCTGTTAGATCAGTTTTCTCTGTGGAAGTATTTTCATTTTTATATTATATTAAGTTAAAATAAAATGTAGGTCACAAAACAAATCTTTCAAGTTGACAAATACACTACTTACATGAAAAAACTAATTTGACTGTTTTTTTGCTGTTACTATCATTTTTTAGATAGGGTCTTACTATTTACAGGATGGCTTGGAACTCACAGTTTACTCTACCTGGTCTATAAGATGACAGTCAAGCACCATGACATCCTAAGATTGTGACACTCTAACTCAAAATTCTAACTCCTGAAAAAGCAAAGGGGAGATGAAGTAGGGTGGGGCCACCTGATCAAGAGATAAATTAACAGCACTATCTTTAAATCCTTAATCCAGTTATAGGTCATTTGGGTTCAAATAGAAGAGTAGACAAACAACATATATGTTGAATTAGCATGTTACTAATATATATCTGATGATTTGTTGTGTCTGTTAAGTAAAGATGATTGAAAACTTATGGCTTTCAATTCCCTAGATTGCACAGTCATTCCAAAATATATAGTGTGATCTCAAAGGGTCACAAACAAGGTATAGACAGCAAGGAGCAAGGTTTTCCATTCCTATAACATATTTTTTAGAGAAAAGTTACAATCTTGCAAAATACATTGAAATAAATTCTTTCCCCATACTCTTGTCATTTATCATTAATTTTATCATAAAAATGAAAATTAATGAGTGTACTTTAGAATGACTCTAATACTGGACAAAAAGGAAATCACTTGTAATTACTTTTCCTGAAAAGAAATTTATCATTTTTATCTTCCATTACAAGAAAAAAAGAAGTTAACCTACATTTCACATTCTTGATAAACTAGTATGTTTTGGCTTCACTTTTATTTATTAGGGATAAAGAAAGTTTAATGTGTTTACATGTGTAAAACTCTTTGGAAATCTTATCTGAAAATGCTGAAAGTGGAAAGTATAATTTCTTTGCTAGGAAATGTTTGAAATTATTAAATGATGATAGGTCTGGTTAATGTTTCAAAATGTATATATTTATATGTTTACTTTTACTATGACTACTGCTATTTTGGGTAGTTTAGAATCTCATGAAGTATATAAAATAGCCATCAAGAAACTCTGGTCCACATTTTAATGATGTTGGTTGTGTCTTTTGGAGGGAATGAATTGTGAATAAAGATGCTATTATAGTGGGTTTATATACTCTTTTGGCTCTTTGCCTCTTAGAGGGTTCCCCCAGGCTCTTTCCCTCTTAGGGGGATCCCCCACCCTCCCAACCAGCTCCCAAACGCCTCTCACTGAGGCTTATTCTTCCTTATGAATTCCTGGCCTTAACTTGACTGATTTCTAGCCAGCTTTTTTTTAGCTTAAATTATCCCACTTATCTTTTGCCTCTGGGTTTTTATCTTTCTATTTCTGTATGCCTTTGTTTACTTCTTACTCTGTGGCTTGCTTTGTGGCTGGGTGGCTGGCCCCTGATGTCCTCCTTCTTTTCTTGCTCCTCAATCTTCTCCCCCCAGATTTCTCCTCCCATTGTTCTATCTGCGTGCCAGCTCCACCTATTCTTTCACCTGCCTTGTTATTGGCCATTCAGATCTTTCTTAAATCAATCAGGGGTTTTAGACAGGCAAAGTCACACAGCTTCACAGAGTTAAACAAATGCAACATAAAACAATGCAATATGTCTTTGCATCATTAAACGTATATTCCATAGCATAAACAAATGAGACAGATCTTTAACTATTATTCTACAACAGGATTTAGTAATCTGAATAAGGAAAAATTTACTCTACTTTTTAAAGTATACGACACTGTAGTCTATTTTACACTGATTATAGATGTTTTGGGTAAATTTATTCACAGGATATTGAAAAACTGTTATGCATTCCATGCTGTATACTTATAATCACAAATACTTGCAGTCAAGTATCAAAGAGAAATCTAGTGAGTTAATTTCATTTCTAGGTGAGATTAAGTTATGGATAAAATGTATTACAATGATGCAATGTCATCATACAATCACAGTTTCTGAATTTTCACACAGTCCAAGATCATGAGTATATGTTATAAATAAATGGTTTTTTTGCTAATCTATTAAGTTTTGTATTTATTTTCTTTTCTTGAATAAACACATGCATGTACACATAAACCAATGACAATTTGACTTGAGAATAATTGATAGAGACGGGCTGGCCAGTTCCATTTCAAGATCACATAATGATAAATTAGAATTTTTTAAAAGAAATAAGTGTTTTAGTTTATTTTTAAAATTAAATATAGCAAGTTAAGACAATGGTTCTAAATAAACTCTTATATCTCAGTTAATTGCTATGAAACTGGCTGTAGTATAAATCCCAATTGGTCTTAATAAAATCCTGAAGTCAGATATTGGCGTCAATGCTGAAAGATCAGAGAAGCAGAGCACCCAGCTACTAGAGAGACTCCTTACCTCCAGGAATCCTCAGCCTTAAAGGGGGCCCAACTCCTGTCTCCTTCTATCTTATATTCCCCTCTCTCCACAGCCATATCAGTTCCTGTCTTCACCTCCCTAGTGCTGGAATTAAAGTGTGAGATCCCAAAGGCTGGGAACAAAGGTGTATGCCACCACTGCCTGGTGCTGTTTCTCTTTCAGACTGAATCAATCTTGTGTAGCCCAGGGTGGCCTTGAACTCACAGAGATCTGTCTGTCTCTGCCTCTGTATCCCCAGTGTTGGGATTAAAAGTGTGTGCTACCACTGTCTGGCCTCTGTGTCTAACTAGTGGCTAACTCTACCCTCTGATCTTCAGGCGAGCTTTATTTGTTAGATCACAAAAAATATCACCACACCTGGCCTTTAAAATGTATAGATTTCAGGAACAAGAATGCTTTGGACACTTAAAAAGAGGTATCTGTCTAGTAATCTTGTTCTCTATCAGCTTCCCTAGAGCATGTGTCTCTATATAAGAAAATATTCTTGGTGGAGATAAATAATAAAAGTAACACAATATTTAATTTATGTCAATGAAAGCTTTTTCTATACTATGCTAAAGAAACATTTTTAGTACTTGTGCCATAAATTCTATTCTCTGAAAAGTTCTATGCACAACCAACAACTTTCTTTATGTTTTAAATATCTTCTTGGTGAGAAACATTAACTTATTGTTGTTTAGCATATGTTTTGTAAGACTGTTTTCCAATTTATTGTTCTAACACACCTTTTGAAATTTCTTGCCATTTTTGCCACCTAAAGACAAATTTAGCAATTTTTGAGGAGAGAAAATGAAACAAAACAACAAAAATCCTCTGTAATTCCTTATAACAATGTTACTTTTTTTCTCCTACAAAATATGTGTTTACTTTGTGGTCTCAACAGGAAGGCAAGTAGCAGGTGGTTAGGGAGCATTACTTTGACACTTAATGTCTTATGTTGCCTCAACATCTGTGGACTAAAGAAAACTGCAATAAGTGAGGTTCCTGATAAAATGTTAGCAGTTTCAATGGAGTTTTACATTTAAATCTCAAGCTACTTTGAAATGGCCAATGGGAGAAGGAAAATGAAGAAATAATGAAAAATATGGTGTACTTTAGTTTTGATGGTATCCTACGAAAAAGAACTTGAAAGAAAAAAAGACAATGACATTAATTGTAAGAAAAAACAGTTCTTAATTACCTCAATGAAAATTATGTTATTAACAAAAGAAACCGAGTTTCTGATTAAAAGAGAATTACAAACAAAAATTATATTGAAATAAATAGTCTTACAAAGATATTGATTAATTAATGGCATTGAAGTGATTTTTAAAAGATCTTACTATCTCTGTCTTTCAGTCTCTGTCTTTCTATCTCTCTGTTTCCCTCTGATTCTGTCTCTCTCTGTGTCTGTGTCTCTCTATGTTTATTCCACATATACTTGGTTACCCTTTGAGGCCAAATGAGGATGTCTGATACCATGTATCTGGAATCACAGGTAATTGTGAGGCAAATAATGTGAGTATTATAGCCTAGAACATCAAGTTCTCCTAATCATTAAGCAGTCACTTCAGCCCTGATCAAATGATTTTTGTGAAAAGGTTTTCTCAGAATATCTAACCATCTACCTGTGTCTGGGAAGGACAAAGATCCTAGATGGTAACTTCCTACCACCAATTGACTAAACCAGTATAATCTCTAACTGCATTATAAATACATATCTTTATATCCAAAGACAAATGTAGCTCTCATGCCTCAGCAAAGAAGCTTGTTTTTTAACTTTTATTTTTTGAGATTATAATATGGCTGCATCATTTTTCCTCCTTCCTCCAACTACTTCCTTCTACCTTCACACACTGCTCTCTTTCAAATTCATGACATCTTTTTCTTTATTCATCTTTTTGCATCAGACAGAGCATATCACAGAAACCTGCAACTAGTCAAAATGCAGAGAACCACTGAGTATAGGGTTCCCTTCTATAATTGGTGTATATTACAATGCAACCTGTACACCTAAGGCTCATGGAATATTGCATAAGTAGAGACATAAAGATTACAAGAGTCAGAGGCCCAATACACCTGCTACAAATTGGTGTTCCCTAGACAGGACAGGGATGTGACCCCCATGAAACATAAAAATTAAAATTGTCCAAACAAAACCAGCACAGGGACAACACCAAGTGACACACCAATGTAATTGTGGAAAATTCAACGTGATTCCAACATTAGATGAAGAGTTACTGGCAGCCAATGATTCCTGTGAGATAGAACAGGATTCCTACTTTGGAAGTTAACGTCCAAAGGAATTAATAAATTTTGTACATGAAATGGTAGCCATCACTTGGAAATTAGAGTATTAAAAAGGTTCACATTAATTCATAATCTTTCATTGGACTAATACTAAATTATTATTATAGCCTTAAGATTTTATTACATATTTTCAAATTTTTGAAGAATGGATGATTTCACCATTTAACTTTAATATTTATTATTAGATGAGTGAAAATTTCTTTAATTTTTTGAAGTGTAAAATATTCAATATAATATCATTATCAAGATTACTCAAGAGCTTTTGGAAAGTGAATAATGTACATATCCATAAAGCTAAAAATAAGTTCTACTTCCAAATAATAAGGTTGAGCATTTCTGATATGTTGTCACATTAATGTGTTTAAAAACTTTAAAACAGTCAGTTAATAATTAAGTTCACCAAAAAAGAATTTTAAACAATAGCAACTTAAACTACATTTCACTATGGAATTCCAAAACCTTTGCTAAATTTTGTAGATGAATTTGTCAATGGTCTTATTAAATATGAAAGACAGAGCCAAATATAGGGGAGAAAGCCTTAGAGATCAGGGAAATATTGAGAGCTGCCAGCTAGTCTTAAATCACCACACTGCCATAGCTTCCCAAGTGAGCTACTTCCTTTCTACCAGGCTTTCATTGCCTTGCTGTTCTGCCCTCTCATTGGCTCTTAGCCCAGCTAACTCACTTCCTTGTCACTACCTGTCTGTACAAACCTCCAGGTCTCTATGGTTGGCACTGGGATTAAAGGCTTGTGTCACCACGTTGGCTGTTCTCTAGTGTGAACACACAGAGACTCTGCCTGCCATGTATTCGGATTAAGGGCGTGTGCTACCATTCCTGACTTTTGTGTTTACTTAAAAATGGCTGGCTATGTCCTCTGATCTCCAGGCAAACTTTATTTATTAACATAAAGATAAAATATTACCACATTTCAGCACAAATAAAATATCACCACAAAGTTTTATAGGGGTGTAAGATATTCAGTCTTAAAGAGTTATTTTGAACAATTTTCCTAGCAAAAATAAGTTCATTTTTATAATGATGCCATAAATGTTTTGGGAGTAATCAACCACTTTTTGACTGGATTTAAATTCTATTTCATGAGGTTGACATTGCCAGGAAGACCGAGATTCTTAGGCTCAATAGGTCACAAAACTCAAGGAAAACCTACTACTACTAATTTTCTAGTTGAAAATAGCAATAAAATGACTTCTAATGATATTTTGCTATACCCATATTTTAGTATTCAATCCTCATCAGAAAAGGTTCTTGTAGATTTTTTTTCCTCTTTGGGGGCATGCCATCTAGCTCACAAATAAATACATGGAGACATTTTTCCTTATGAATGCCTGGTTTAGCTTGGCTTGTTTCTAGCCAGCTTTTCTAACTTAAATTATCCTGTTTCTTGTTAACTATGTTTTGTCTCTAAGCCTTTCAATTTCATTATTCTGTATATCTTTTTTTTCCTTCTTATTCCATGGCTGGCTGTGTTGCTGAGTGGCTGGCCCCTAGTATCCTCCTCTCCTCATTTTTTTGCTCCTCCATCTACTTTTGCCTAGACATATCCTGCTATTTATTCTCTCTGCCTACCAACTAACTGTTGCACAATTCTAAACTTTCTTATAATTAAAAAAAAATAAAAGCCAGATATTGGGGTACATGCTGAAAGATCAGAGGGACAAAGAAACAAGCCACTAGAGAAACTTCTCACCACTACCGAATCCTGAGGACGAATTGAAAGTGAAATCCTATCTCCATGAATCCTATGTCTGAAAGCCTGAGTCCTCAGCCAAAAGGGCTTTAGTTCCTGTCTCCTCACACCTTACATGCCTTTCTCTGCCCAGCCATTTCACTTCCTTCCTAGTGCTGGGATTAATAACATATTTGCTTTCCAAATACTGGTAGCAAAGGTATGAGATCTGTAGCATGAATCTTAAAAGGTCTTATTAATAAAAACAAAGCCAGAGCCAGGTATTGGGGTAAACGCTGAAAGATCCAAGAAACAGAACAAGCTATAGCCAACCTCACCTCATCAATTCCTCTGCTGATCTTGTTTCCTCAAACTGGAAGCCTCTGTGTCTTTATCTGAATGGATCTCAGCTGAACTGCTGCTAAAAGCTAACAGCTTAAAAAAGCTCTAGTTCCTGGTCCTCACAACTTGTATACCTTTTTGCTTCCTGCCATCACTTCCTGGGATTAAAGGTGTGTGTCACCATGCCTGGCTGTTTCCAGTGTGGCTTTGAACTCACTGAATGCTAGGATTAAAGGCATGTGCTACCACTGCCTAAACTTCTGTTTAATATAGTAGCTTTTCTGTTATCTGACCCCCAGATAAGTTGATTGGGGTGCACAATATATCAACCACAGTGACCTCAAGTGCTGGGACTAAATACATGTGATTCCCAAGTACTGGGATTAAAGGTGTGTGTCACTAATGCCTGGCTCTGTTTGTCTCCTAGACTGAATCAATCAATCTCATGTAATCCAGTGTGACTTTGAACTCACAGAGGTTCAAACAGCTATCTGCCTCCTGAGTGCTAGGATTAAAGGTGTGTGCCACCACTGCTTGGCTTCTATATTTAATCTAGTGGCTGTCTCTGTCCTCTGATACTCAGGTAAGCTTTATTTGATACATGATATATCACCACAGCCAACCCCACACATTTCTTTCTCCTGCACAGCTATTGGCTGTTCAACTCTTTATTAGACCAATCAGGTGTTTTAGGCAGGCAAAGTACCACAGCTTTAAGAGTTAAACAAATGAAACATAAAAGAATATAGCACATCTTTGCATCATTAAACAAATGTCCCACAGGATAAACAAATTTAACACATGTTAAACGGGGTCTTCTTGTTTTAGAAGGCAAGTAACACAGAGACCCTCAACTGGTGAATCTGACTAGAATAAGAGACTTTGGAATGCTTATTCATAAATAATATGTCTATATCACACTCTCCCCCTGAAGATTCAGGGATCTCTGCACAAAAATAAAAAGAAATATTGCCAGATCAAGAGGTGGTAGGAAACAGTGTTTTTCATACACAACTGGGCAAGTACACACATAAACTCAGAGAGACTGTGACACCAAGCAAAATGCAATCTCAAGAACAATATAAAAAAAAATCCAAGTATGGAGGAGGGGAAGTGGGTACAAAATCCTACCACTAGCTGGGGAGATATTAGTATTTGATTGCTACTGAGAGAATCAGTTTTTCATAATTATATTACCCTTTGTACAACAACCAGAGTCTAGGGCAGACCTCATGTCCAGGAGTAGTTGGTCAACAGAAATTTGACTCAATATTTTGTTCTTTATTGCGAGAGAGAGAGAGAGAGAGAGAGAGAGAGAGAGAGACAGAGACAGAGACAGAGACAGAAGAAGAGATACACATGCACAGAGAGAGAGAGTTGGATATGGAAAGGGAGGTGAAGATCCAGGAGGAGTTGGTAAGAATGATATGATAAAAACATGTGTTTGAAATTCCCTAAGTATTAAAAGTGAAAATATCTTCTACAAATCTGGCTAATCAAACTGGATAACTGAATATAGAAGAATTAAAATAGACACACATGAATAATGCTGCACAGAATGCAACAACAATTGGATCAAGGGCACATACATATGACCAGATAGCCTAAATTTCTTAGAACAGAAAGTAGAAGATAGGCTTCAACTCATTGGCACAGGAAAACACTTTTGAATAGAACACCAATAGAACTGGTATTAAGAATAATAATTACAAACGGGACCACCAATCTGATTACCAGTATAGGCCAGTTCAGGCACCCTCACCACTATTGCTAGTAGTCTAAGCTGGGGTCATTCGTGTGGATTCCTGGGAACTTCCCTAGCACCTGGTTTCTCCCTATCCTCATGATGTCTCCCTCTATCATTGTATCTCTTTCACTGCTCTCCCACTCCATCCCTGTTTCAGTTTGACCCTCCAATTCCCTTATGTTCTCATCCCCCATCTCCTACCCTCCATTGCCCCTCCTCATCCCCCATTTACTCCTAGAGATCTCATCTATTTCCCCTTCCCGGTTGATCCATGTGTCCCTCTTAGGGTTCTCCTTGTTAGTTAGCTTCTCTGGATCTGTGGTTTGTAGTCTGGTTATCCTTTGCTTTACATCTAGTATCAGATCAGGGAATACTCTGTCATCATAGAGCTTTCTCCAGTAACAGATGGAAGCAGATGCAGAGATCCACAGCCAAATATAAGGCCAACCTCCGGGAGTCCAGTTGAAGAGAGAGAAGGATTCTACAATCAAGGGGCATCAAGATCATGATGGGGAAACCTACAGAGAAAAACAAATCAAACTAGTGGGAACTCATGAAATTTAGATCAATAGCTGTGGAGCCTCCATGGGCCTCGACTAGGCCCTCTGTATAAGCCAGACAGTTGTGCAGCTTGATCTGCTTAAAGGGACCCCTGGCAGTAGGATCAGGATCCATCCCTGGTGCATAAGCAGATTTTTTGGAGCACACTACCTACGATGGAATAGCTTGCACAGCCTTAAGGCAGGGGGAGGGCCTTGGACCTGCCTCTACTGAATGTACCAGACTCTGTGGACTCCCCATGGGAGGTATTACCTTCCTGTAGGAGGGAATGGGGTGTAGGTTGGGGGAGGAGGCTGGAGGGGTGGGAAGAGGGAAGAGGAAGATCTGTGATTGGTACGTAAAATGAATAAAAATTTCTTAATAAAAAATTAAAATTGAGATTACATGAAGCAAAAAAGCTTCTTTATAGCAAAATGCACCATTATTTGAGGAAAGTATTAGCTTGCAGAATGGAAATGATTATTTACTATTATAATCTGATATTGGGTTAGTATCAAGAGTATTCAAATAGCTAAAAAAAGAAGCCTAAAAATCAAGAAAAATAAACTATTGAGAAAACTAGGAACAGAATTAAGCAGAGTTCAAACCCTTAAAAATATGCAACAACCTTATTCATTGGGGAAATAGATATTAAAACTACTTTGAGATTTCATTTTACCCCAGTCAGTATATCTAAGATCAACAAAACAAATGACAGCGTATGCTAATAGAAATCTGGAGAAAAGGAAACATTCACTTCCCCCGGGAGTTCAAACTGGTACAGACACTATGGTAGTTAGTAGAACCATGGACTTTTCCAGTTTTTCAAAAAGCTGAAAACCTCCAGGCATAGTAGAGCATATCTTTAATCCCAGAACTTGGGAGGCAGAGGCAATGGGATCTCTGTGAGTTTGAGGCTGATCTGGTCTACATAGTGAGTGCCAAGCCAGCCAATGTTACATAGTGATTCTTTGCTTTAATAAATATTTTTTATTTTATAATTAATTTAATTTTACATATCAGCCATGGATTCCCATGTCCTTCCTCCTCCCACCCCCTAGCCTTTACCGCCAATCCAAAAATGGCCTAGTAAATCATATATTTTGCAAATTATATCAAGGAAAGTTATTCAGTAAATTTTAAAAGGAATTTTAAACATTTTTTTAAAGGCAGAAGGAGAAATTAGTCACACAGTGTTTTTCAGAAGTCCAGTACAAAGACAGTAAGAGGACTATAGATTGTAAGATACGTAATGATAAGTAATCTAATAGAAAAGAAAAGACGTTTGTAGAAATGATCTCCCTTTGACTCCAAGTACAGAAATTAGAAACAGAACAGATGGTATAATCTCAAATATGTCTGTATTTTATTTTCTTTTTCAAAATTTAAACCAAATATTATTGTGCATATGAAGGCTTTTAATCTAATGATTGTAAGATATTTATGTAGTGATATATTGTGAAATCTTTCAACTACATGTTTATATAGACAAGAAACATGTTCTAAAACCTATACTTTTAATATGAATCCATAACATATTACATTTTTATACTTTTAGTCTTCATGGTACGTTAGATCTGTTTCCCTTGGTACATATGTGCTAATATAAGACTTCTATATTTGAGAAACATCTAGCAATATCAAAATAAATATGATAAGGTTTGTGATATAACAGCTTTATACTCTGTGAAGTAGCTTACATTGTTTGTTTTTTCATAGTACTATGTTTCATAAAGGCATTTTCTTGCAATTAGGTTGTGCACTTTGAAGCAATTCCTCCCTAAATACCTTATATCCTCATCTTTCTCATCCCGCTCACTCCCTTTAGTTCCCTTAATTATTTTGGACAGTTTCACTTCAACTTTCATGTCACATGTACAGGAATATTGTAAAACATGTGATATTTGTTTTCTCAAAACTGGTTCAGATTTCTGCCTGATCCTTTTATTTATTCCTGAGTAACTTATTACTGTCTTGATTCAACTAGAAGCTTACCATTGAGAAAAGAAGAGCCAAGCAGTGGTGGCACATGCCTTTAATCCCAGCACTCGGATCTCTCTGAGTTCAAGGCCAGCCTTGGCTACAGTGTGAGTTCCAGGAAAGACTCCAAAACTACACAGAGAAACCATGTCTCGAAAAACCCAGAGAGAGAGAGAGAGAGAGAGAGAGAGAGAGAGAGAGAGAGAGAGAGAGAGGAGAGAGAAGGGATCAAGAATAAAGACAAGATTTTAAAACTTCATTTTAGAACAAAAATCTAATAATCATACTGCTCAAAATAATTAATATTATACCTATCTAATTTAAGTGTATTTTATGGGAGAGTTTATTCATCTTCTCCCTATTCATATTTCTACAATACTTACATGTGCGTTTTATCTCCCAAGATAAATTGCTATTAAAATAAAATCTGTCTTTTTTAATTTCCACTGTGTTATTTGAAGAATGGCCAATTTGAAAACATAAAACTAAATTTTATCCAAATATACAAATGATAATAATCATGATTCTCAAAAAACCTTTACATATTATGCCATGTATCAAATGTCTATTTGAATTTCTCTTATAAATACGTAGTCTTTATCTACTCTACATGGATAATAATGTCTAAGTTTAATTTTTACTTTACTTCTAATATAGATTTAGTCAGTTTCTACTTATGGAAATAAACTAATTCTTGTGTCTTTAATAAAATTAGAGCTTGAAAATATGTAAAGAGAAACTGAGACGATGAATGGACAGGTCAATGATGCCTAAAAATTCACATTGTGTCACTTATGCACAGCAGTCTACAGCACATTATATATGTTATGCCACAAGATAAATTATAATATATTTAAAAGTTTGTAGTCATCCATACTTACTTTTTGTGGTGATATTGTGTTCCCCAAAATATTGTGCACCCTAATAAACTTATCTAGGGTCAGAGAACAGAACAGCTACTAGCTAGAAAATGGTGGCACTCACACCTTTATCCTAGCCTTCTGGAGGCATGAATCTCCATGAGTTTAAGGCCACACTGGAAATAGCCAGGCAAGGTGACTCACACCTTTAATCCCAGGAAGTGATGTCAGAAAACAGAAAGGTATATAAGGTGTGAAGACCAGAACCTAGAAGCTTTTGGCCTGGTTAAGCTTTTAGGCTTTTGAGCAACAGTTCAGCTAAGATTCATTCTGGATGAGGACTCAGAGGCATCCAGTCTGAGGAAACAGGATCAGCTGAGGAACTGGCAAGGTGAGGTAGCTGTGGCTTGTTTTGCTTCTCTGATCTTCCAGCCCAATACCAGGCCTCAGGTTTGATTTTATTAATAAAACCTTTAAAGAGTCCTGCTACAACTTTCTACTTACAATGGAATCAGATTCAAAAAAAAAAAAAAAGAAAAGAAAAGGAATATTGGAATATTTAAATTTATGTGGAAACATACAATAGTCTCTTAAAAAGAAATCAGTGAATAAGGAAGTAACAAGGGAAATTAGAAAATATCTTGGGACAAGTGAAAATAAATTGCAGCATTCCAATTCATATGTGCTACCATGGAAATGAAGCTGAGAAATACTTATTTTTGTAAACTTATTTTATCACTTAAGTTCCTAGGATTCTTGTCAAGGGAATGCCACCTCCCTTTGGTCCCTTTCCATAGTTTGGGGACTGTCACCAGGGCCTAGACAGTTTTTGATTAGAATCTTCCATTTGGTTTATCTGGCTTTTAGATTCAGTCCCTGTCTACACTGCTAAGAAAAAGTTGTTTCAAGTTCATGGACTAAGTTGTTGAAGGAAGACTGAAGCTAACAAGCAGAAGACCTTAGATAGAAGCTGGAGCCTCAAATACCAGAGAAGGAGAGAAGGTTGATAAATCAATACTACTATGACTTAGGCCCTTCCTAAATATTGTAAAGACATCTGCAGATAGTAAAAAAGTGACTTGAAAAACAACCAAAAAAAGATAAACTCAAATAACTCCAGATATACCAATAACTACAATGAAATAAAAAAAAATTAAAAAATGAAAACAAATTACCAAGGATAACTATCACATAGAAGGTATAACAGTAATGAAACAAAGCAGGAGAGAAACCAGATATAGTATAATAAAACTATAATGAACAAAGATATGGCTAAGACATTAAAAGTATCTTACTGCCAAGCCCGACTCTCTGAGTACAATCTCCTGAGCAACACATAGTTGTATGAAAGAATTGATTCCAACAGGTTGTCCTTTGACTTATAATTTTTTTACGTGTGCTGTTGTGCTCACATGGAAGCTCATACACACACACACACACACACACACATACAGACACACACACACACACACATACACACACACACAGAGACAATGTCATTGGAATAATATATAAAGGTGTCAAATTTGAGTGGATTCATTAAAAATATTTGATAGTTCTATCAAAAAAGATCCTTACCTAGTCAGGACCTTCCTTGGCCTGACCCAGAGGTTTCTCCTACTTTTGATCCAATCTCTCAACCCAGTCTAAATCTACACATGATTCTCTAGAATATAGCACATGAGTTTACCTGACCCTTCTGTCTAGGTACATTCCTCAATTTATCATGTCTTACAACATCCCAAATCCAGTGTTCTGTCATATTTTGATCATCTCTGCTAGCTCCACAATTTTTAGGCTTTACCTGAGAGATTAACCCACACAATTAACACTTGAACCAAGGTGTACATCCTATATACCAGCCCAGTTTCCTTTGTCCAACTGACTTCATTCCACCTAAACAATTTCCAACCTCTGTCCTAACCCAAAATAACATCCTCTCTTCTGCCCCAAGCTGATCTGTCCCTCCCAGACACAGAACTAACCAAAGAATTTCACGTGTAAATATCTCATAACACAAGAACCACAACAATATGAAAAACAACACCACCTCTTCTCCAAAACCAAATATTCATAGAAATATTTGCCACCTAGATGATGACCCCTGGACATAGAACTTAAAAAGAACAATAATCAACTTTATTAAAGAATTCAAGGAGTTTAAAGGACACACACACACACACACACACACACACACACACACACACACACAAAACAAACAAACAAGCCCAAATTAAAAAAAAGTCATGTACAAAGGAAAACTCATCAGAATAGCTGATTTCTCTATGGAAAATTTGAAATTCAGAGAATCCTAAAAGACCATGATGTGGAGCCTAGAATATCACACTCAGCAAAAATCCTGCCAACAGTTGAAGGAGAAAGGAAACATTCCACAATATAAGCAACATAAAAATACATATCCATCAAACAATCTAAAGAAAATATAGGAGGCAATTTGGTGGTTGAAGAGGTAAGTGAGCATAACAGAGAGACTTTGGAAGAAAATAGGAAGCCATAGCTACTAAAATACAATACACCACCAAGAAAATGCATGTGCACACACACATACACACACACACACACATAATATCTAAAATCAATAACATGATGAAGACAATTAATACACACACTTTTCAATAATAACATTAAATATCAATATCTTCGATTCTCCAATCAAAAGAAACAGGATGATTGAATTGATCAAGAAACAAAATACATGTAAATTTGGCCTACAAGAAACACATTTCAGTGTTAAAGATAGGAACCATGTTAGAGTAAAAGGATTGTCAAAAGTACTTCCGTGAAGTGCAATTAGGAAACAAGTACATGTTGTTACCCTAATGTCTGACAAAGCATACTTTGAAGTAAAACTAATAAGAGGAGATGAAGAGGGAAAATTGTTTCTAATTAAGGAAACAGTTATCCAGGAAGGCATTACTCTCCTAAACATATATTCTCCAAATTCTGGTGCACCCAGTTTCAAAAAATATATATACTGCTGGATTTAAAGACACAGGTTAATAGCAACCCATTGATAGTAGGTGATTTCAATATTCCAAATTCTTTAGTAGAAAGGTAACTTGGACAAGAAATAAACAGAGAAATATCAGAACTCTTTGACATAATATATGTAGATGAAATTCTAAACAGTCTTACTAAATAAAAAAACAAAGAGCCAAACATAGAGTTAAAAGCTCAGAGATCAGAGCAGTCGCCAAGAGCTAAGACCACCTTATCTTACCACTTGCTGCCTTCCTTCCCCTGAGAGAGAGAGAGATCTTCTTCCTGTGTCCTGTCTTTCTCTTGCCTTTCTGTTCTGCTTTCTCATTGCTCTAAACCTAACCACATGGTTTCCTCATCACTGTCTATCTATACAGACCTCCAAGTCTCTATGGTTGGTACTGGGATTAAAAGTTTGGGTTACCTTGCTTTGGATGTGTCCTTGACCACAGAGACTCTGCCTGCCATGTGATTAGATTAAGGGCATGTGCTACCACCACCTGACTCTTGCTTATGGCTCGCTGTGACTTCTGAAATCCAGGCAACTTTATTAAATTACAAATAAAATCACATTTCAGCACAAATAAAATATCATCATAAATATATCAACTGGATTTAACAAATATGTACAAAATATTCCACCCAAACACCATAAATGATATATTCTACTCAGCAGCCCACATGGCTTCTCTAAAAAAGAGCACACCCTGGGACATAATACAAATCCTGGAAAACACAAAATTTTGAAATAACTTGGTGTATTATATCATCATGCAATAACACTTAATAACAGCAAAAGAATTTCTTATAAATTTCACTCATGGAGATCACAAAGCTCATCATACAATGATGAATAAGTCAAAGAGGAAATCAAGAAATCAATAATAATTTTTTTTCCTGGAAGTAAATGCAAATGAAAAACCAACACAACAAATCTCTGGAACAAATGGAAAGCATTCTCATGACACAAACTTATAGTTCTTAGTATCTACATTAAGAAATTCAAAAGAACACAAATAAATGAGTTATTATTAAAACTCAGAAATTTGGGGAAAAAAGAATAATGTAACTCCAAACCCAGTTGATGGCAATATTTATTAAAATTAGAGAAGATGTGAAAGTGTAAGCCAAATAAAGCATTTCCTCCCCTAATTTATTTTGGTCATGGAGTTTATTCATAACAATTTAACTCAAACCGAGACATTTATCATAAGCTTTCTTATTTCAAATATAGTTATAGGTAGATTACACAAAACAATGAATAACACTGGGTGGAGTGGCACATGCCTTTGATCCTAACAGTCAGTAGGCAAAAGCAGGTGGCACTCTTTGAGTTCAAGACCACCCTGGCCTACAAAGGGAGACTCAGAATATCCAGGTCTACATAGAATACATAGAGAGTCACTCTTTCAAAAATAAACAAACAAAAAACATTACACAATACTTCCACAAATTGTATATGTATTTGTGTATGTGTGTGCATGTGTGTGGGATGTTCTGTATGTCACATGTGTCGCTGATTAGTCAATAAATAAAACACTGATTGGACATTGGCTAGGCAGGAAGTGTAGGCGGGACAAGGAGGAGAATAAAGCTGGGAAGTGGAAGGCTGAGTCAGAGAGACACTGCCAGTCTCCATGATGAGAAACAGCATGTGAAGACGCCGGTAAGCCACGAGCCATGTGGCAAGGTATAGATTAATAGAAATGGATTAATTTAAGCTGTAAGAACAGTTAGCAAGAAGCCTGCCACGGCCATACAGTTTGTAACCAATATAAGTCTCTGTGTTTACTTGGTCGGGTCTGAGGCTGTGGGACTGGCAGGTGATAGAGATTTGTCCTGACTGTCGGCCAGGCAGGAAAACTCTAGCTACAAATGGCGCCCAACGTGGTGGCAAGAGTTTCCACCTAAAAACTGAGAAAAAAAGATTCTAAAATGGAGCTAAAAACAGCTTCCTAATTGTCTCTCTCAAATGAGCGGCAGCTGCTGGTTTGAGCTACTTGTGGGTTCCTGGCGTGCATGCTCGACCTGCAGTATGGTGGGAATGAGGCCTCTGCAAGTGGCACATTAAGCTGCATAGTGGATTTAGACTTTGCTAATACAGAACAAAAAAAAAAAGAGGTTTCTGGGCTACACGCTGCTTGGATAAAAGCATAGACCCATGATAGCTCCCAGAGCTGGTGGTAAATGTACGACTGCCATGTTGGGAAGCTGAGGTGGGTGGAGCCAGCAGCCACAGCTGCTGCAGTTTAAAGCAATAGATTCACAATAAGACAGATTCAGATGTAATAGTTTACAATGTGTGTAAAAGATACGTAGGCTTGAAAGAGACAAAAAGGGTGATATATAGTGTTATAGAAACAAATACATAGTTTTAAAAAATAAAGTCTTTAAAGAGACAGTAAAGGTAGTATAAAAAATAAGCCACGTAAAAATGGATATTACACAGAGAATCTGGATTGTGTTGTCTTTGGGATTTTTAACTGCAGAAAAACATTTGATTGTAAAAGCTGTTGAGTTATGCCAAAATGTATATTTTAAAGGTACCTTGACTTCAAAATTTGGATATAAGGATATGTTGCTTTGGTAAAGAGTCTCTGCTTTTGTTCCCACAGTAAGCCAAAGGCTATGGATTTGTTCCAGATTAAGATACATCAGGTTTGACCAGCCAAGACCTCCTGAAAGGTCTCCAATGACACCATGGCCCAGATGATCCAACATCCAGAATGGTTTGAAGGCAACTGGCTCAGACGATACAGCCTCATGGACTATTCCATAATTCTAAAATTTTCTTTGTTTCCCCATAAGATACAGCGCCCCCCTCCAGCAGGAAGTAGTAAAAGAAGCTACGCCCAAATTCCCAAATTATCTGTAATTTTACTTTGTTAAGGTTAAAACCTTTCTTTTTGAAAAAAAAATGGGAAGTGCTGTGGGATGTTCTGTATGTCACATGTGTTGCTGATTAGTCAATAAATAAAACACTGATTGGCCATTGGCTAGGCAGGCAGTGTAGGCGGAACAAGGATGAGAATAAAGCTGGGAAGTGGAAGGCTGAGTCAGAGAGACACTGCCAGCCTCCATGATGAGAAACAGCATGTGAAGATGCCGGTAAGCCACGAGCCACGTGGCAAGGTATAGATTTATAGAGATGGATTAATTTAAGCTGTAAGAACAGTTAGCAAGAAGCCTGCCACGGCCATACAGTTTGTAACCAATATAAGTCTCTTGTGTTTACTTGGTCGGGTCTGAGGCTGTGGGACTGGCAGGTGACAGAGATTTGTCCTGACTGTCGGCCAGGCAGGAAAACTCTAGCTACATATATATATATGTGTGTGTGTGTGTGTGTGTGTGTGTGTGTGTGTGTGTGTGTGTGTATGTATATGTATATGTATATGTATATGTATATGTATATGTATATGTATATGTATATGTATATGTATATGTATATGTATATGTATATATACATATACATGTATATTCACAAACACACACATATTCACCAATGAAGCAATTAGCTTCCCATAAATAAAATTACACATATATTGCTCAAATACTTTTCTTAAGCATTTTAAGTATAGTCAGTGTGGGAGAAAGTACTTTATCTCCTGAAAAGATATTGTTAAAAAAGATATCAACATACAAAGGAAATTGAAACTTTATATTAGACCATTGTCTTAGTTAAGGATTCTATTACTATGAAGAGACACCATGCCCACAGCAACTCCTAGGAGGAAAACATTTAATTGGAGTAGTGACTTGCTTAGAGTTTCAGAGGTTCAGTCCATTATCACAATGATGGCACATGAAGGCATGCAGGCAGACAGGGTGTTGGATACATCTTGATCAGAAGGTAACAAGAAGTAGACTGAAACCCTGGATGTGGCTTGGGCATATAAGAGCCCTCAAAGCCCATCCCCACAGTGACACACTGTGTTTAACAAGAATATAAATCCTCCAACAAAGCCACAACTCCTAATATTGCCACTCCATATGAGCTTATGGGGGCAAATTACATTTAAACTATCACTTTCTACTATATGGCTGCTATAAGCTTGTAAAAATATCATAATGCAAAATGCATTTAGCACAACTTCAAATGTCTCCAAAGTCTATCACAGTCTCTGCAATGTTTAAAAATCCAAAGTTCAAAGTTTCTTCTGAGAGACATGCAATTGCTTAACTATAATCCCCTATATAATCAAATCAAAACACAGATCACCCATTTCCAACATATAATGGCACAGGACATACATTACCATTCAAAAATGTAGGGAATGAAGCATAGTGAGGAAATACTGGACCAAAGCAAGACCAAAACCCAACTGGACAAACTCTAAACTCTGAATATCCATGTTTGATCTCAAAACACTGTTCAGATCTCCAAATCCTTTAAGCCTTACTGACTGCAACATAGTTCTTTCTCGTGGGCTGATTCCATTCCCTGTTAGAAGCTCTCCTTGGCAGGTATTCCACATCTCTGTTATCTCCAACATCTTGCTGTCTCCAAAGAAATCCAGGCTTCATCTTCAAGGCTTAACTTAGTGGCCCCTCTAGGTCTCCATTCTGGGACACCACTGACACATGCCCGACATTCTTTAGGCACAGAGGCAAATTCTATAACTAATTTCTTTTATCCTTAACTCTAAAGCCATAATTACTGGGCCAAAGCTGCTAATTTGTGCTGTTTTCTAGGGCAGGGACATGTCCTCCT
Organism: Peromyscus eremicus; assembly: GCF_949786415.1. Taxonomy (NCBI): domain Eukaryota; kingdom Metazoa; phylum Chordata; class Mammalia; order Rodentia; family Cricetidae; genus Peromyscus; species Peromyscus eremicus. The sequence continues at coordinate 71,551,365 of NC_081439.1, forward strand.
CATTAAATTATATCTTCAACAGCTTTCTGTTTTTGGTTGTTACCTTTACTGCCTAAACTTGGCTGTCCTTGACCTTGCTCTGTAGATCACAGTGGGCTCAAACTCAGAGGTCCTCCATCCTCTGCCTTCTGAGTGCTGGCATTAAGGTGTGTGTGTACCACCACACCTAGCTCTAAACTATTTTTTACTTTCTTTTTACAAGTTGGAAACTTACCTGGGTGGAATCTTGCCTGGAGGTCAACACTCTCTTTTTTAAATTTCTTAATCTGTTTATTTCCTTGAACACAGGACTTAGTTCACTTCCACTTTTGATGTTCTTTTTCTTCTTAAATTTTACATTTTGTAATTTACCCTGATTAGCTTGTTCCTTTTCATTATAAATTTTCCTTAGAGTTACCACTAATAACCATACAACAGAGTCTGTACTAGGCTCTTTTGAGATTTCCTCTGCCAGTGGAATTAATGCAAAATGCACTTTAGCCTCAGACAAACGTTATAGACAAAGACAAAAAGCATGCACTTTCTTCACCAAAATATCACAAGAACCATTGCTAGGCTATACTAAAATTCTCCTCTGAAATTTCTTGATCCCCACAGTTCAAATCATTCTTAGCACCACTGTCATCCATGTTCCTACTAGTATGGCCCATTAAAAAGTGGTTAAAGCATTTCACTGCCTCCCTAACCCAAAGTACCAAAATCCAAATTCCTTGAAACAAAAACATGATTAGGCCTATCACACAGTACCCCAGTCCCTGGTACCAGCTTTTGTCTTAGTTATGCTTTCTATATCTTTGACAAGACCCCAGGACCATGTCAACACACATAAGGAAAATATTTAATTGGGGTGGCACCTTACAATTCAGAGAGGTTCAGTCCATTATCCTCATGGCAGGACATGGTGGTGTGCAGACAATGAAGGAAGACATAATGTTGGCTACAGCTTAATCACAAGGTAACAGGAAGTGCACTGAAGCACTGGGTATGGCTTGTGCATATATGAGATCTCAAAGCCCACCGCAACAGTGACATACTTCACCAACAAGACCTCACCTCCTCCAGAATGGCATACCTCCTAAAAGTGCCACTCCATAGGAAATTATCGTGGCCAATTAAATTCAAACTCCCATAACCATGTACAAAAATTTACTCTGAATTGTTCTAGTCACAAACTATAAAATCAAAAACTATGTATCCTTACAGGTAAATACACAGTTAATTCCTTCATGATCTTGGATTTTTTTCACTATATATTTTTTATTTTATGTATGGTGTTTTTCCCTGCATGTGTACCATTGTAATACTTGATTTCTTGGTGCCCTCAGAGGCTAGAAGAATGCATCAAATATTCTGGGATTGGAATTGCAGATGTTTTTAAGCCACTTTATGGGGGTGATAATCAAACCTGGGTCTCTGCAATTTATATTTGTTAGCTTTTAATTGTATTACACATAAGAAGATTGATTATTAAACATTTCTGTATCATATTTTATAATGATATTACTTTATACTAGTGAAATTCCACATTCAGAAACAAAGGACTAATTCAGTTAATTAAAAAAAACAGTTCTAAATATAGGAAATTTGATATTTTCAAAACTTATGCAGATTTTAAAGCAAACATGATACCCAAAACAAATTACCAAGTTTCTATCAGGGAGATCTACTAATTCAAGTGCAATCACAAAACTGGTAAGTCAGGAAACTATAGTTTGAGTCATTAGCTTCAGGCTAATTCCAATTTAGCACTAATTCATAAAGCCTATAGTAAATTTAACAACAATTACTTCCTCTGAACAATCACAAGTTATTGGCTATAAAATGGGCCACAGAAAACACATTCCCCACCACATGCACATATTCACAAAAATACACATGCTAAAATATGTGTGAACACACACCAATACCTTCAAAAATTTGAATGGCCAAAGGAGAATAGAAATTTATCATGGCAAATTTTCAACAACTAAATTCACAAACAGCTCATATGGTCAATGGCTTAGCTAGGGTTTCTATTGCTGTGATAAAACTCCATAATCAAAAACCAAGTTGAGGAGGAAAGTGTTTATTAGGCTTACACTTCAGCATTGCTGTTCATCACTGAAGGAAGTCAGGATAGGAACTCAAATAGGGCAGGATCCTGGAGGCAGGAGCTGATGTGGAGGCCATGGAGGGGAACTGCTTACTGACTTGCTTCCACAGGCTTGCTCTACCTGATTTCTTATAGAATCCAGGACCACCAGACCAGGGATGACAACAGCCACCATAGGCAGGGCCATCCCCTGTTGATCACTTTTTGAGAAAATTTACAGCTGGATCTCATAGAGGAATTTCCTGAACTAAGGCTCCTTTCTCTCTAATGACTCTAGCTTGTGTCAAGTTAACACACAAAACAGCCATTACAGTCAGCTTCTAACTTCATAGTTTTACTCTCATGGTGGCCTAAAAATATAGCCTATACATCTTCAGTAGACTATAGTTAATGTAAATTCTCACTGAGATAAAATTCCTCATGGCCAGAAAATATTCTGCCTATTTTGTCATCCTTCCCCCATGCAATGTTCAGGAAAAATGCTCCATTTCACAGTCATATCATCAACCATTTTGGTCAGTTCTCACAGTCTTCATTAAAGACAAAAGATGATTTACTGACTAAGGTTTATCCAAAGTTTAAAATGGTAGTACCAGTTATTTATTGGTCTATAACAAGACATCAATAAACCTAGTATTTTTATAAAACAGTCATTTATCACGTGTAAAGATTGTCCATGTAGGAATGAGTATTTTTTTTCTCTAGGAATTCCCTATCTTCCCTATGACAGTACAGTCAACTTACTGTGTTGTACAGAAAATGGGGAATCTATATGATCATAAATGTCATTTGAAATAAATGAAAAGGGGGTTCTCAAGAAGAATGGGGTGAAGAATAACAATGAATATGATGAATGGAGAACTGCAAAATAGTAGTGAAGAAGGGTTAGTACTTTGCCAAAAAATGTCCAATACAAATTGTGACTTAAAGTAACAAGCAGATGCCATATCTTAAACAATAGGGAGCAATGGAATGCAGGTTTTTTTTGAGATATGTGCGTGACCTAATATTTCAATATGAATGGAGAATAAAATCTCGAAAAAGTAGTAGCAGAAAATTACTTATAAAAGTATGCTTGGACTAGATAATTGAGAAACTAAGCTTTGTAATAAACTTGGTCTAATTAGTTTTTTTAATACATAAACAGTAAAATATACAGTTGATCTATGATATTGACACATCGTGAATAAGGACACCAAGAACTTATAGAATAAAATAATAATTCCTTTGTACATTGCAATGTGTTAATATTTATTTATTCAAAATTCTTATTATATGTGAATTTAATTATCTAAATGCATAAATGTAAACAAATACATAGATAGATGATAGTTGGAAGTCAATGAAGGGATAGATATACATGATAGTCAGAAGACTATGGATATCTATAGATAGATGGACAAATGCAAAGTATGAAAAATACAACAACAATATAAATTCATTCAGATAATTCAAATTCTGCATTGGCAATAGTTTCAAATAATTTTATTTAAGATATATAGTGTGGTGGTATTGAGTTCCCGAAAATATTATGCACCCTAATAAACTTATCTGGGGTCAGAGACAGAACAGCCACTAGATACAAAGGCTAGAAAATGGTGGCACTCACACCTTTAATCCTAGCACTCCAGAGGTAGAAATCCCTCTGGATCTCTGTGAGTTCAAGGCCACATTGGAAATGGCCAGGTATGGTGACACATGCCTTTAATCCCAGAAAGCGAGCCTTTAATCCCAGGGAGTGGTGGTAGAAAGCAGAAAGGTATATAAGGCGTGAGGACCAGAAACTAGAAGCATTTGGCTGGTTAAGCTTTAGGCTTTAGAGCAGTAGTTCAGCTGAGAGCCACTGGGATGAGGACACAGAAGGTTCCAGTCTGAGGAAACAAGACCAGCTGAGAAGTTGGCCAGGTGAGGTTAGCTGTGGCTTGTTCTGGTTCTCTGATCTTCCAGTTCACCCCAATACCTGGCTCAGGTTTGATTTTATTAATAAGACTCTTTAAGATTCATGCTACATCTGGTACCCAACGTTTGTGGTACGAATTCACAAAAAAAGTGCTTGCCTGTGGCCTTGTGGGCCCCAGCCCAGGCCCGAGCTACACTTGGCCAGTTGTGGTGGCACACGCCGGTAGGATTTACTGAAGGAGGCAGAGGCAGGAGGATCCCGAGTTTGAGGCCGGCCTAGGAGGCTTGCTCAGGAGAAGCTTCGGCCAAGGCCTAGCCACAAACAGTGGTGGGACCATGGAGGCAGTGGCTGCTACTCCGAGTTGCTGGCTTCTTCTCATCCTGTTGGTGACTGCAATGATGCTGCTACCTGGGACAAAGGGTTTACTGATGCTGGTTCAGAGAAGAATTACCAGGACCATTGTGTTACCAGAAAGCATCCGCAAAGGTCAGTTTGAAAAAGTTTGGCAAGACAAATGGTGGGGAGAATTTGCTGTGAAGATTTTCTCTTCTAGGGAAGAATGTTGATGGTTCCAAGAGACAGACATTTATCAGACTGTGATTACTCTAAACCACAGAGAAGGAAGAACAACAACAAAAAGTTGCAGTGAACCATGACCACGCCTAACAGTGACTTTGAAATCTTCAAAAAGACGACAGGACTCCACAATGATGATTCCACAAGGACTATGGTAAAGTCATTAAGCTGATTAACACCACCAAAAGATCGACTTTGGACTACAAAACTGCTTAGGACAATTTTGAGATGGCTAGCTGAGATGATCCAGCCTCACAGACTACTTGAACAAGGACTTGAAACAAACCCTGTACTCTCTCATTATGCAGCGGCTGGACAAATGATATAGGACTTGACAATTAACCCAAAAATTTTCTTTTCAGGAACCCCTAAAGATGGAAGTAATTTTAAGAAAACAACGCCCACATTCCCAAGAGGTGGGATGGGGGTTTTTGGTCGTTTAAAGTTATGGATAGTGTCATTGTTTATGATGGTTGGTTACAAGTTGTTAATTTTTTTTTTTTGGTTTTTCGAGACAGGGTTTCTCTGTGTAGCTTTGTGTCTTTCCTGGAACTCACTTGGTAGGCCAGGCTGGCCTCGAACTCACAGAGATCCGCCTGGCTCTGCCTCCCGAGTGCTGGGATTAAAGGCGTGTGCCACCACTGCCCGGCTAAGTTGTTAATTGTTAATGGTCAGGAAAAAAGCTGAACATGGAGATTGGATTCAGAGGTTTTGTTTAAAAAAGAAAGAAAAAAGAGAAAAGAATATAGATATGAGATAGATCACTGAATCTATTCTGAGAAAAATGATGAAGAAAAATAGGATAAATGGGTAGATCACTGAATCTACACTAAAAAGAAAAAGAGGAAGATATAAAAATGACAAAAGGTAGATTACTGAATCTATTATGAAAAGAAAAAAAATACTTTTAAAAAGGAATTACTTGTTTTAAATAAGATAAGTAATGAAAATTTTCTGTCTGAATTTGTCAAATGTTACTGGACTGGACATTGTTATATATTAATGGAGTTTTTTGTCTGAATCTGTCAAATGTTAATGGACTAGACATTGTTAATGTAATCTTGACTGTGTATATTGTATATACTTATTGGACATAATTTTTCTTGTATTAGTTATAAGCTTTTTTTAAATTTTAGACAAAAAAGGGGAAACGTGGTAGTATTGTGTTCCCCAAAATAGTGTGCACCCTAATAAACTTATCTGGGGTCAGAGACAGAACAGCCACTAGATACAAAGGCTAGAAAATGGTGGCACTCACACCTTTAATCCTAGCACTCCAGAGGTAGAAATCCCTTTGGATCTCTGTGAGTTCAAGGCCACATTGGAAACTGCCGGGCATGGTGACACATGCCTTTAATCCCAGGGAGTGGGTGGTAGAAAGCAGAAAGGCATGAGGACCAGAAACTAGAAGCATTTGGCTGGTTAAGCTTCAGGCTTTCGAGCAGCAGTTCAGCTGAGAGCCATTGGGATGAGGACACAGAAGCTTCCAGTCTGAGGAAACAGGATCAGCTGAGAAGTTGGCCAGGTGAGGTTAGCTGTGGCTTGTTCTGGTTCTCTGATCTTCCAGTTCACCCCAATACCTGGCTCAGGTTTGATTTTATTAATAAGACTCTTTAAGATTCATGCTACAATATAGCTAAGGTAAGTTGATACATCAAATTACATAACATCCTACAGAATATTTAACATGATTATCTTACCACTATCAATTAATTGTTGATTTTTAAAGTTAATGAAGGAAGTTACTAACAAAGGGTATTTATTTAAATGTATTCATTATATAAGTCTTAAAATCAAAGAAAAATACATAAGTATATACACATACTGATCAGTTTAGGTACATATATGGGTATATATTGAGAAATACAATGTGTCAGTAGAAAATAAAATTCCCTGAGCACATTTAACACAGATTATTGACCTTGTACATATAGCACAACTAAGAAAAAATATAAAGATTTCTTTTTGACCTTCAGTGTCTAAAATGTCCAAATGCTCATCAAATGAGAGAAAGGTCAATGAGCTAAGGAAGTTTGTTTGCCTTTAAAGATTTTCTGCTTGAATGTCACTGCATCTGAGTGCCTACAGAACCCCAAATTACAAATAGAATAAAAGGGTGAACTTTAAAAAATATAAAATTTGGCTTCCAGTGTCTATGTTTTATATTGGGAGAAAATAAAGCACTCTTATAAAATCATTTTACTCTTCTAGTTAATTATTAGTATAATCAAAGTCCAAAGTGTTAATATTAATTCTGAAAGTACTTAGCACATTCTCAGAAACTAGTTAGAACTAAGAAACTGTGGCTGGCTAAGCAGCTAATGAATTTAATTTGTAACTTGATCAACATAAACGTCTCTTTTTTTAATACTTTAAACTCTTAATTAGATTTCCTCATTAGAAAAGGAAGAAAATATACAAGATATAGCACATAGTACGTATGATCTGAGCAAAATATATATGGAGGAATCAAACATTTGAATTCATCATGACAGTAACAAGACACTGTGGAAGACTGTGACTATGCCATCATAAGCAGAGTCAGCCTCACCTCATGGAAGAACTGTGGCCAAGTTGCCTTTAGTCAAAGTAGAATTTATCATAATCACAAATGTGTTTCCTTTGCTGAAAACTAACTGGTGATTATGTCTGAAGCTAAAATTTAACACAAAATTGAATAATCAGGAGAATAATTTTTTCTCATAAAATAAATGATAGCAGTGAAGTTTGTAAGTCACAAACAACATATATATATATATATATATATATATATATATATATATATAAATTTTGCAATTTTTGCATTCCCAAAGGCTATATTCAATAACAACATGCTCACTTCTTTCTGCAAGTTATGTTTTTTTAGAGAACCATGACTAACACAGACATTGGGACCAGAGTGGTCCTAGAGCAACAGAATTATAAGGACCCATTTTTTTTAACTATTTGGAATAAGTATTCCAATTTTCCAACAGCTACAGTTACTGAAACCTCTTCAGTTACTAAAGCATCTCCTAGAAGCTCAGAGAGTCTGGAACTCCCATGGCATGAATAATTTTACAGTCTTAAGCAGATAAATGCATTAGATTATTCCTATATTAAAAATGTGAGCAACAACCTATTTGGTGATTATATATATATATATATATATATATATATATATATATATATATATATATATATATAAAACCTGACAATTTGTGAAAAAAAAATAAGGAAAATGATTACACTCATTTGTTGTTCCTAACATCTCCAGATAAATTGACAAAGGAAAAAGTATGTTCAATGAAAAAATTAAGCAACCTTGAGCATCCCAGAATAAGGTTCTGGATAATAATGAACTCAATGAATAAAATTCAACAGCTTCAGAGACACATAGTCTGATGGTTTCTAAGTATGCCTTTAAAGAGAATCTTCTCTCTAGCAGTCACAGAGCTCAAGTGTGGGAAAATAAACCCAAGCCCTTATGTTGGCTGATTTACAGAGAACATTCAAGTATCAGTGTTTGGAGGGTGCGTGATGTTAAAGTCAGAGCACTGATTGGTAAAGAAGGAAATCCTTTAACTTGGGATGGAGATGTGTGGGAGGACACTACTGAAACTGAAAACTTTGAATCCTCAGAATCTCATTGGATTGTTGTGGTGATATTTTATTTGTGCTGAAATGTGATATTTTATTTGTATGTTAATAAATAAAGTTTGCCTGGAGGTCAGAGGTAATAGTCAGCCATAAACAGAAGTCATATGGTGGTAGCACATGCCCTTAATCTGATCACATGGCAGGCAGAGTCTCTGTGTGTCCCAGGACACAGCCAAGCATGGTGACACATGCCTTTAATCCCAGTACCAACCATAGAGACCTGGATGTCTGTATAGACAGGTACTGATGAGGAAGTTAGGTGTCTGGGTTAAGAGCCAATGAGAAGGCAGAACAACAAGGCAATAAAGGTGCAGGTTAGACAAAAAGAGGCTCTTTTGGGAAGCTATGGCAACATGGTGAGCTAAGGTTAGTTGGTGGCTATTGCTCTGATCTCTATGGCTTACACCCCTGTGTTTGGCACTGTGTTTCTTATTTAATAAGAGTGTGTAGAAATTCATCTGCAGGTTGTCTCACTTGAGATAATATTCTCCCCACCCTCATCAGAAAATGTATTCCCACCCACATTCCCTGAAATGTTGCCTTTTTCACATTTCACTGATGAAATTGATCCTTCATTGTATAATAAACCAGCAGCAACTTTCACTGAAGGAGATGACAGACAGTACTGATGGTTCTCATGACCTGCCAGACCTTAAGACTAGACTAGCCAGGCTACTGCATGAAAGATAGAAAGTATAGTCCATGAAGAGATGCACTACACAACTAAAGAGATGCACTACAAACAGCTTCTGAAGTATAGTAATTCAATCAAGCAGAAAATCTGGGGGAATATATGTAGGAATGTAATTTAAGGTGTGGGATAATGGTGGAAGGAATATAAAACTGGATCAGTCTAAGTTTATTGATATGGATTCACTGAGTGGAAATGGGAGCTTTACTTTAGAAGGTTGTACAGTTAAAACATATATCAAAAGTTTGTTTGAATGGTTGGCTGAAGCATTTCTTAAAAGATGGCCTACAGAAAATGATCTGGAGATGTCTGATGTCCCTTGGCTTCTTGTTGATGAAGTGATTTTATGGCTCAGGAAACTGCAATGCTAATGTGTACACTATATAAGACCTCATCCTCCACAGTGGGAAGGCCTCAAAGACAACTGCTTCATTAATCTTGTAAAATACAAAGTGGTAAAAAATGGCACTAGCACATATGAAGGGCTTTGTTGTTGTCCTGTTCCTTGTGCCAGATGTTAGGGTTAGAGACTCTGGTGCTCAGTTGGATGAGATAAATGTAATGCGTTTAACTGGGCCTCAAAGTAACAGAGGCCAGGTAGCAGCAATGAATTGCCAAAGGCAAGGTGATTGTAGTTATTGTAGTGGGGAGCATAGACAAAGCAATGTACAAAATGCCCTGACCTGTAATGATCAGCAAAAACAAAGTGATTTTTATGGGGACATGACTCATATGGATCTTTGGTATTGGCTAATCAGTCCCAGTATTTGCAGGCATGAAATAGATAACAAGCCTTTTGTTGTTTTTGTTTGATGTGCATATATAGAAAAATTCTCAAACAAATTATAGAATGACTATGTTGGATCTTGACAAAAGAGATGCTCTTCCTCATGAACCAATTTCCAGACATGAGTCCATTTGTAGATTCAAACCCCCTTGAATGAAAAGAGAACCTGGTTTCCCTGAGGAATGACCCTGATAAATACCTAAAGTTTTATGATTAGCCTTTCTCCAGTCATTCCCCAGGGGACCTACAACCTTTTACAAGGTAAATGTACACTAGGGGAAAGAAACTAATCAGTCCTTCTGTGGCCAGTTGGATACTTCTAAATTGACACTGGTTCCAGGAGATCCCAAGAAGCATTGTGTAATCCCCATTAAAATAGGGGCTTATGGAGGTGAGAAGATAAATTGAATTTGGTTGAAGTAAGATTCACAATCTCTCCAGTGGGTCTCTGAACTCATCCTGTGGTTATTTCCCCAGTCCTAGAATACATAATTAACATGTATATGTATATCACTTGGAATATTTATATATATATATTACTTAGAATTTGGCAGAATTCTTAGATTGTTTTTCTGAGCTCTGGAGTAAGTGATATTGCAATTGGAAAGGCTAAAAGTACGACTTTATAGTTGCCTCTGCCTGGAAAAATAGTGAATCAAAACCACTATTGCATTTACAGAGGAAATGCAAAAAATAGTGCCACCATCAAGGACTTGAAACCATGTAGGGATGATGGTTCCCATGACAGCTCCCTTTAACTTTCATATCTGTCCAGTGAAGAAGACAGATAGACCATGGAGAATGACAGTTAACGATTGAAAACACAATCAGGTAGTATGACTCCAATGCAGCTGCTGTACCAGATGTGGTGTCCTTACTTGAGCAGATTAACATATAACCTGTTATATTGTATACAGCTATTGATCTAGGAAATGTCTTTTTCTCTGTTCCTATCTATAAGGACCACCAAAAGCAATTTGCTTTTAGTTAGCAAGGGCAGCACTATATCTTTAGAGTTTACATCAAGGATGTATTGAATTTCCAGTCCTGTGTAATAACTCAGTTAAAAGGGATATTGATGTTTTGTATCATTCACAGAATATCATATCAATTCAATATATTAACAATATTTTGCTGATTGGATCTAATAAGTAGAAACCACTTTGGAATTGTTGGTAACACATATGTACATCAGAGGATGGGAAAAATCCAATGAAAATTAAAGAAACTTCTACCTCAGTGGACTTCTAGGAGTCCAGTAGGATAGGACTTGCAAAAGTACTCCTTCTAAGGTGAAGGAAAAGTTATTGCATCTGGTTCCTCCAACCACCAAGAAAGAAGCACAAAGTATAGTGGGCATATTTTGATTATGGAGACAGAACAAGCCTCACTGGGATAGGTTACTCTGGCCCATATACCAAGTGACCCAGAATGCTTCTAGCTTTGTGTGGTGCCTAGAACAAGAGAAGGCTCTTCAACAGGACCAGGCTGCTATGCAGGCTATTCTACCTGTTGAACCATATGATCCAACAGACCTGATAATACTTGAGTTGTCCGTGGCAAATAGGGATACTGTTTGTTGCCTTAGGCAGGCCCTATAGGATTATCACAGAAGATACCTTTTGTAATTTTGAAGAAAGCCTCTAACATCATCTATAGACAACTATTATTCCTTTAAGAGACAGATTTTGTCCTATCATTGGTCCTTAGTGTCAAACTGAATGTTTGACAATGGGCCAGCAAGTTACCATGTGACCTGAGCTGCCCCTCATGAACTGATGTTATCTGTACCACCAAGTCATAAGTGGGACATGCACAGAAGCAATTCATTATCAAGTGGAAGTGGTATATATGTGAATGGGCTGAAGGAAGTCCTGCAGGCACAAGAGAGCTACATGAAGTAGGTGACTCAATGCCTATGGTTTATAGTTCCATTGCAATGTTATCTGTTGCCAAGCACTCACCTGTAGCCTCATGAGTGGTACCCTATGATCAATTAACTAAGGAAAAAATAGGGCCTGGTTTACTGATGATTATAAATATCATGTAGGCACTACACAGAAACAGACAGCTGCAGCAATACAACCACTTTCAAGGCTGTCCCAAAGGGAAATCTTCATAGTGGGCAGAACTTTAGTTGGTACATGGTCATACATTTCATTTGGAAAGAAAAATGGGCAGTATGTGGTTTTTTAGTGTTTCATGGGCTGTAGCCAATGCACTGGCTAGATAGTTTGGGGACTTTAAAAAGCATGATTGAAAAATTGGTGAGAAAGACATCTGGGGAAGAATTAATGTGGATAGATCTCTCCAAATGGTCAAATGATGTGAAGATACATTTGTCCCATATAAATGCTCATTGGAGTACAACTTCAGCAGAGGAGTTCAATAATCAAGTAGATAGGAAGACCCATTTTACAGACAGTCAGCTTCTTTCCTCATTAATGAAGGTTATACACAGGATAAACAACATGAACTTCTACTCAACAACACTGACCTTGCTACAGCTACTGCAGAATACAAGATATTCTATCGTGAAGGACCAAAACTGAGGACCAGATATGTACCATTCACCATGGTGACCAGCCAGTTACCTGGTGGCACACTGGCTATGTTAGACCACTACCTCTGTGGAAAGGATAATACTTTGTCTTTTTTTGGAGTAAATAATTATTCTGCTCACAAATTTGCCTTCCCTAAACACAATGCTTCTGCCAAAACTACCATCTGTGGACTTACAGAATGCCTTGTCCACATTCTTGTTTTTCTAGATAGTATTTCTTCTGACCAAGGAACTCACTTCATGAACAAAGAAGTGCAACTATGGGCCCATGACCATGGATTCCAATGTTTTTACTCTCTTCCTCACCATGGTGAAGCAGCTGGTCAGATAGAATGGTGGAATGTCTTTTTGAAGACATAGATATAGGACCATTTAGGTGTCAGCAGCCTGGAAGGCTGAGAAATAATTCTTCAGAAGGTAGTATATGTTTTGAAGCAGTGTTCAATTTATGGTATGATTTTTCCCATACCAGGTTTCACAGGTCTAAGAATCTAAATGAGTACATATCATGTTTGCTTTTCTTGGTCTGGTTTACATCATTCAGGATGATGTTTTCTAGTTCATCCATTTGCCTTCAAATTTCATATCATTGTTCATAACAGCAGAATAATACTCCACTATGTAAATGTATCACATTTTCTTTATCCACTCTTCAGTTGAGGTTGTTTATCCATTCTAGGTAGTTTGCATGTTCCAACTCTTACAAATAAAGCTGATATTAACATAGTTGAGCAAGTTTCCTTGTGGTGTGATTGAGTACCCTTTGAATATATTCTCAAGAGAGATATAGCTGAATCTTAATGTACATTGATTCCCAATTAATCCTCCTGTGAGAGGACACTGCAAACATTCCACTGAATTGGGAGCTTAAACTAACCCTTGGCCATTTGGGGCTTCTGAGGCCCTTAAATCAACAAGGTAAGCAAGGAATAACAAATGATAGAAGGGGTTAGTTTTTGTTTTGTCCAGATGACCAAGTGGAAATTGGATTGCTTTTCTACAATGGAGGTAAGCAATATTATTTCTGGAGTCAGGAGATCATTTTAGGCCTCTCCTGATGATATCATGTACTGTGATTAAACTGCATGATCAGTGTAAAACTACATTAAACTAATCTAGGCATGAACCCTTCAGGAATTAAGGTATGGGTCATTCCTACAGGAAAAGAACCAAGATCTGCTGAGGTGCTTGCTGAGGATAGAAGAAATACAGAATGGGTAGTTCAATGAATTAGTTATAAAGACAAGCTAAGGTCATGTGCCCAGTTGCAGAAATGAGGAATATAATTAACATCAATGTTTCTGTCATATTTTGTTGAGAATGAATTTGTATGACTATTTGTGATTTCTTCCTTCAATTTCTTAATCATGTAATGCAACATCAACAAGGAGAATAATAGTGGTTTTCATTTAAATTTAAAATACTAAAAGAATGTCCATAAGGGACATTACTAATTATTCTAAATTTTCTAACGAATGTGTGCTTGTATAAGGAATAGTTCAATCATATTAGATGTAATTACATCCTGGTTAAATATATAATGTGTTTGCAATTGTACATTGGGTAGTTATATCATGTTAGGTGTTATTATCATTTGGTTATTGTATTCATTTGAAAAATAAGTATGATATAAGGAGATATGATGATGTTCCAAGTTGAAAAGGGGTAGACTTGTGATTGCTATTTTTAATTGTCAACTTGACTACATCTGAAATTAACTAAAACCCAGTGACTGGGCACACTTGTGAAGGAGTATTTCACTAAATAATTTGATGTGGGAAGATATGTCTTAAATCCAGATTTTTTTTTTTTTTTTTTTTGTCTTTCGAGACAGGATTTCTCTGTGTATTTTTGGTTCCTATTCTGGATCTCGGCCTTTAACTCATAGAGATCCACCTGGCTCTGCCTGCTGAGTGCTACGATTAAAGGCATGCACCATCACTGCCTGGCTTTAAATTGAGATCTTCTGAGGTGGGAAAAATCTACTTTCAATCTGGGGAAATCTTCTTCTAGCAGCTTATAAAGAAGATAAAAGAAAGGAGCTTGTTTTCTTAGCCTGCTTGGTCTCAATTTCCCTGGCAAGCCCATGTCTCCAGAGGCATTAGAACTTTTCTCCTTGGGATTCTGGTTTGTAATGAAGACCAGCTGAGATCCATACCTGTTGACTGCACAGCTCTTGAATTCTTAGACCTCTTTTGGTAGACAGTCATCGAAATATGTGGACTATAGCATGTAAAACAATTTAATAAATCACACACACACACACACACACACACACACACACACACATATATATATATATATATATATATATATATATATATACATATATACACATTTCATCAGATCTATTCCTCTACAGAACCTTGAATTATATATGTACCCACACAGAAACATACATAACATATATATATATATATGTGTGTGTGTGTGTGTGTGTGTGTGTGTGTCTGTGTGTCTGTGTGTGTGTCTGTGTCTGTGTATGTATGTGTGTTCGTATGTGTTCAGGCTGCTCTGGTATCCTATCTTTGTTTAATAATTATAATTTTTTATTTATTCATATATCTCAGAAATGTTAACAAATAGATATCACACAATTTAAAGTTGCCAGTTTTATTCCTTCAAATATTACTTCCATTGTGTTAAGATTGGTGTTATATTGAAAAGAATATTTTTTATTACAATTAGAAGATAGATCAGAAAAAGTTAACCAACTTTCGTTTGTTAGGAAAATGTCTTTTATTCTTGTGGCTTCCTTTGGATCAATTAAATTCTCTCATGACACAAGAGGCAAAGGTGATATGTAGGTTGACCCAGATATATGTGATCATGGGAGCTTTAGTTGCTGTGGAACTTACAGGACTAGCACTCTTTAAACACTGCTTGGAAAGTACAGTTGTGATCCAATCCATCATTGGAATTTGCTTCAAAAGGTTCAGATGGTATAGGTGATATTCCTTAAAGTCTCAGAATGGATTAAGCAGCTTTAAATACACACTCACTTGTTTTGCATTCCAACAATTGACCCATTATTAGACGATAGCTTCACATTTTGACCAGTGATACTTATTTGAAATAAAACATTCAGCTTACATACAAAACTTAAAGAAATATTTAAAATAATGCTATAGGCCAAGTGGCAGTGACGCATGTCTTTAATCCCAGCACTTAGGAGGTAGACCTAGGCGAATCTCTGTGAGTTTGAGGCCAGCCTTGTCTACAGAGCGAGATATAGGACAGGCACCAAAACTACATGGAGAAACCCTTTCTTGAAAAACCAAAATAATAATAATAATAATAATAATAATAATAATAATACAATTACAAAAACAAATATTCATGATATAGTTTTTTAATTTAGTATTTTTTAATACAGTGTATGTAGTTTAAATGTTGCCATAAACAAACATTGATGGCACTCTTTTTTCAGCAATGAATCAATTGAATCACTGGCTGGTTTTATCTTATCAAAATGTGTCACCTACCAAATATTCCTATTAAAATCACAAGAAATTTTGAAATATACTAGAATATAATACATCTCATTTTGAGTTTGAAATATTTTCTGAAAAATTAACTGAGCTGTCAGGTTTTGATTGTGTATAAATGTCAGTAATACAATAAGATACAAACATTTATTTTTGATCAGTTATGTGCCTCTCATATTGAAAGTTTGATGGGTTTGTATTACTGGATACCATAAAATTATTTTATACTTTAAAACAGAAGCAAACATAAATTCTTACAAATCTTCCAGAAATTAGATTAGCATGATCATTGCACAGGCGAATACATTCAAACCACATCTATATCCACAGTAAACAAGATCACTTGATGACATAAAATCAATGGAATGGTATATTTTAGCATATATTACATAAGTCATGAATTGCCCTCACTTTTAAATAAACCTTACAACTTAATTAAGAAGCATACAAGCTATAAACAGCTACAACTACACAGTTACTTGAAGAATATGTTAGAATTCTTAAATTCAACACTCATTACATGTTATGGCCAAATGTTCCTGTAGGAAAACACAGATGTGAAATTCGAACTGAGAAAATAAGACTTTGTATATAATAATTCACATCACACACCATCATGCATACATTTTTAGAAGCACATTTTATGTATAAGTTAAGATCAAACTGTCATATTTCCCTTTTCTATTCTTGTAGATGTTTATTGAGAGACAGGCCTAGAGGGGACCGTGAAAGGTCATTAATCCATCCATTGCACTTAAACAAGACTAAAGCTAAAAGAGGCTCAGAACGTCTATATTCAGCAGTGTGAAAATTCACTCTTGACTTCTAATTCCCCTTATGAAAGCAATCAATATGGAAAAAGGAAAAAAAAATAACCTTGTAATCGGGCATTTTATTTTCCAACATATTTTCCAGTTCTTTCATTTTTAACAAAACTAAATTTATACAGGCTCTTTCTTTTTCTGTTTCCTGTCTTTGCAGGTGCACTCTTAACTGTATACAAAACATGATGTAGTTCACAGCAATTGTAGCAATCCAACTGTGCTTCTCTTAATTAACTCCACATGATTTTCATGCATTAAAAAGGACACACTTAATAAAGAACTCAAGGTTAAAAATAAGCCTACAAAATATTTTAAAATAAATATATATGAAAAGTTCCAAGATCAACTATTTGTACCAATCTTTCTTCTTATAGATTCATTAAAATATAAATGAAAATATTCCTAAATTTACTTGATTATATAATTGATGTACAAGAATATTTACTATAAGAATTACCTTAAATATCACTGCTTTGAAATATCTTAACAGATCATTAATCCAATATAAGTTATATGTTAATATATACATGTTTTGTACATGCCAATTAATGTAATGTTAATGTTCATAATGTTAACATACTAAATATGTATATATACACAAAAACATTTTGATGAAGAGTAAATCATATTATTTCAGTAAATGAAAAATTACCTTTTCATGATAATGTGATGCATTTATCCACACCATTAAAACTTCTAAAAGAATATAAAAGATTATAAATCCTACTTCTCTGGATATTTAAGATGATGAATGTTAATTTAAAAAATACCTGATTTTTATAACACTGTAGCCTAGCATACAGAAAGTCCTCTAAATATATATATATATATATGTACACACATTTATATAAATTGCATATTGTGTGTGTTTGTGTGTTTCTAATTACTTGAATATATTGACGGTAATGCTATTTTCCTTTAGTTGCAAATTTCTATAATTTTAGGAAAGATTACATGGTAATTTTCACATTTTGAAGATATGTGTACATGGACTTACTTGAAAATTGAATAACACTCCATGACCTCATTGTTAAACTTAAGAATATATGAACATGACTTGAAATTAATTATAAATTAATATTTTGATAGTTTATAAGAAATTCTTATTATTATTATTTGATTGATATAAAATTTAGTTATAAATCCAAAACTGCACAAGCAATAGTCTCTTTAGTAAAAGTCATAGAGCTATGTACCAAAGAAAAATATCTGTATATATTCTAGAAATAACCAAGGGCCTGAATATTACCCAGTGTATTCTATCAGTCTTTGTATATGTGAATCATGCTTTTATGGAAATATAATTCAATGAAGCAGCTACTGAAGTATAAAGAACTAAGAGAACAACAGCACAGATAATTATAAGTTCTTATAACTTTACCATGCTTAGATTTTTCAATTTATTTAATAGGAATTTCTAATTCTAGACAAACAATGCTTTATTTATTCTACTATCATATAATATTTTAATAATGAGAATTATATTTTCTCTCTGCATGCTACAAACATATCCCTAAGGAAAATAGACTGGAATAGGCACCATTCAATCTCTCGGCAGTTTGTTAGTTTTGTTTTTCAGCCCAGGAATAAAGATCAAATGGCTTTGTCATATTAGTGAGACCCACAGTGAAAACCACACTCATGGGAGATACTCAGAAAAGAAGAGCAGAGTTCAGTCACATAGGAAATTTGTTGAGATTTTCATTTAGCCCAGAGTGTTTGGAAACAACTTACACCACAGTCTCTAAATTCAGGCTCAGATAAACATGTATTTTAATGATGGCAGCTGGTTTTCTTTTGCATTTTGCAAACATAACATTTTGCAAATGTGTCATCACTTGCTAAATTTCCTACACTACTTAGTGAATATGTACACATAGATTGATTCTTGTTATGACAGTGCCAAATTTTAAGTTTCTATTGATTTCTAGACGAATTCAACTTAGTTACAAGTAAAATAAACAATGAGACAAAGAAAACTATTGCATGAAGAAAAACTCTTCATTATGTAATCATTCTTTCTTCTTCACTCACAGACTCTCAAAAGTATTAACTACTGGGAGGAGCCTTAAAAGAAGGATAATGCCTATTTCAGGTGAATTTCACTGTTGTATAAGATAATAGGACAATAGTTTCTCAGTTTTAGAGTTTGATTTATTTCTTCAACTATTTCTTTTTAAAAATGTCTTTATTTTATGTATGGCTCTATGTGTGTTCCTGAGTGTATATATGTTCACCATGTGTGTTCATTAGTGGTCAGAAGAGAGATTTGGATCCACTGGGATAGGAATTACAGGTAGTTGTGAACTGTCATGTGTGTACTGGCTACCAAACCATGGTTCTCTGTAAGAGCAGAAAGTGATCTTGGTGGCTGAGCATCTGTCCAGTACCTTTTATGGCTTTTCCTTAAAAGTTACTTATCAGAATACTGTACTGATGCATTCTACTGCATAATAAAAGTATGCAGGCCTGTAAAATTTTCCATGTGAAAGTTGCAGAATTGTATTATGAACAAGCTGTTATATAGTTTAAATATTCTTTATTCTATTTTAATAATTAAAAAATAAGTTTTCTTTTTCTTTTGTGGTACTTTAGTTTAAACTTGTAGCTTTATTTATGTTATGCAAGGATGCCATTGGTGAGCTGTATCTTCAGTATGGCATTAAATTAATTTAATTTAATGTTTATTTTTTGAAAGCTTTATACATGTATATGATGGATAATGACTATAGCTATCCACCACTACCACCACTCAACTCTCTCTAGTGATTTCCCCGAGTATATCCCAGGTTAGTATCACTTTTGCACCAGTGGGCAGATATTCCCAGCAGGTCAATATGGCACCATGAAAGTCTACATATTGAGTCATTGATATTTTACCTCTCTAGCAGCCTTCATTGTACCTTCTGGTACTGTGTAAGCCAGCCAGCGTGAAAAGTTTTCCGAGCAGTTTGAGATTGATTTCAGTATGTTCTCCATCTAAAGTAAGTATACCTTAAGCAATAGCATATTACCATTCAGCTGTATTTGGCATCCAAGATCAGTGTCAATAGCCTGTTTGTTTTTTGTGCCTCAGGGGCCTCCTTGATCAGTAAATCTCTCTCTCTCTCTCTCTCTCTCTCTCTCTCTCTATATATATATATATATATATATATATATATATATATATATATATATATATAATTATTTATATATTTAAATATAATATATATAAAAATAATTTTTTGAAACTATGATATTGTTATATCATTTCTGCTTTCTTTTTCCTGCCTACATTCCTTTCCATGCATCTTTCCTTAGTCTCACTCAGATTCATGACTTGTTTTCCTTTGACTATTTATATATACATAAATAATTATATAATATACAAATACATAAATATAACCTTTTATGTCCATTCAAAGGTATTGGATAACCAATCTGAGGCTTTTCCCTGCTTAAAACCATTTCTTCTACACTAGGCTTTCCTTAGTTGCCTGGAGACTTTTGTCTAGGTTTGAGGTTCAATGAGATTTGCCCACTTCATTTTAGCATATCCACTGAGGTCATGCTTGTTCAGTTTTTTGTCTTTTAATTTTACTTTTCACTTTCCATACCAACCACAATTCCTCCTCCCTCCCCTTCTGCTCACTTCCGTCTTCCCCATATTACCACCATCAACTCCTCAGAGAGGATAAGGCCTCTCACAGGGAGTCAACAAAGTCTGGCATATCAAGCCCTTCTCCTCTGCATCAAGGCTGAACAAGGTATCGCTCCATAGGGAATGGCCTCCAAAATGTCAGCTCATGCACTAGGGATAAGTTCTGGTACCACTGTCAATCACGTTTTGATGAGTCTTCACGAGTGTAGCCTTTTTGACATTTCTAAGAGTAGCAATCTCACAGAATACTTTCTCTTCCTTTGGCTTTTACAATCACTACAAACCTTCTTCTACTATGATCTCTCAACCTTAGCTAAGTGCAGGAATTATGGTGTAGTTACATGAATTGAGACTAGGTACCATATTATCATTTGTTCTTTTCATTTTCATGGGTTGTGGTTTTCTCTAATTGTCTCTGTGTATTGAAAAGAGATTTTTTTTGATGAGGAGTGAGGACAACATTTATCTTTAATTATAATGACAAATGTTTAGATTATTGTGAGGGATTATACTAGTTTAGTAAAGTGGGTATTATAGGTTTTCTCCAAAACCCATGACTTTATTTGTCCCAGGTAGTTGGCTCGGTTTCCAGTACCAGGCATTCTTTTCCTCTTGTTCTGGACTCCAGAGACCAGTTATAGCAAGGTTTGTTATTGTCCAGTTTTCCACTACTACCATATTCTTAGGGCTATTTTGTCACATGGGCTGTTGTGATTCAGAGGTGTCATAGTTGTATAAGACTACTGGTTGCTTTCCTCTCTAGAAAGTTTAAATGGCACCTTTTGGTATATATGATATAAACACATATATGCATGCATAACACTTATTCAAATAAAATACAAATAAATTAATCTTAAACATATTTTAAAAAGAAGATGAAATTTAAATCTAGCTCTGAAAATACACAATTCTAAAATATTACATTTTCTTTACAGTAATAACATTCCTTTTCCAAAATAACATTTAAGCAGTAGAGATTGGTCTATACTCAACAAGTTTCAGTCATTAAATGAACTTTTTAATGTGTTTAACATTATTCTTCTTATATAATTAAATGAATGTATGAACACAGATGACTGCATGTTACTTAGCATTTAGTTTACTCAATACCTTAAGTTTATAAAACATTGACTTCCTTATTAGCATATTCAGTACTGAAACTTATTATAATTTGATAATTTCAATTTTTCCAGTCATTGAACTGACATAACCATATTCCTTTATCTAGAGGGTGAAGGTCATGTAGGCAAAACCCCTATTCACATAAAAGAAAACCAATGCACCATAAAATATTTTAAAACAAAGCAAAGTTTAAATTTAACTCTGATAATTCTTGACTCTAAATTGGGTATAGATCAATTTCCACTGAGAGTCAGGAGTTAGAAGCCAGACTGGACTACTGACATAATCACTTTCTAAAATAAAATTAAGTTAAGGCACAAAAGGAAAAAAGTAGAAAATAAAAATAAAAATAATTATTATAATTCAACTATAATTTTTAATTGTAGAACATAAGCTCTATTTCTAAATACTTCTTATTATTTTTATGTTTTTATTTGTCACTCCCTCTTCCCTTCTTGTTTTATTGCCTTCCTTCTATTTTTGCCTTTCTCTTGGTAAAATTATTTCCTTTCTTTTGTTTACTCCTCCTGAACATAATGGAAATTGTAGTAGAAAGCAATTAATGGAATTACTTTGAAATTTGTACTTACCTGTTCACTCTAAAAGCACTTTTATTCTTCTACTGGTTAAAAAATATCACTTTACATGTAGCTAGAGTTTTCCTGCCTGGCCCACAGTCAGGACAAATCTCTATCACCTGCCAGTCCCACAGCCGCTTAGACCCGACCAAGTAAACACAGAGACTTATATTGGTTACAAACTGTATGGCCGTGGCAGGCTTCTTGCCAACTGTTCTTATAGCTTAATCCATTTCTATAAATCTATACCTTGCCACGTGGCTCATGGCTTACCGGCATTTTCATATGCTGCTGCTTGTCATCGTGGCAGCTGGCAGTGTCTCTCTGACTCAGCCTTCCACTTCCCAGCTTTATTCTCCTCCTTGTCCCGCCTACACTTCCTGCCTAGCCAATGGCCAATCAGTGTTTTATTTATTGACTAATTAGCAACACATTTGCCATACAGAACATCCCACAGGCTGCCATACTCTGTTTCTAGTAAAGATCTCTTTCTCTGCACATCTATTTACAAACCCTCCAGAACATATTCCTACTTCACCCCTTGCTAAGCTGTGATTCTAGTTGTAGTTACCCCAAACATTAATCTCTTATGAGCCAGGTCTCTAGACTATTTCATATTTGGGGGAGAAAAAGTATTTCAACACAGAAAGTAAATGTGTTAATATTGTTAAAATTTTTATTGTTTATTTAAATTTATGATATAGATATTGGGAACACTCAGTATATCTTTAATCTCTATGAATTAGTATAGTACTTGAACTATATTCTCAAATTAAGTGTTTTGGTTATCCATGATTTAACAACTTAATCCCCTTAATCTCTGTTTGTGGAACAGAAGATATCTACTTCAAGCATTTCTATCTAACTATCTTTATCTGTATTCTTCTTTTTCTCTCTCCCTTAAAGAGGCCTATGACAAAACAAAGGAGAGAGAGAGAGAGAGAGAGAGAGAGAGAGAGAGAGAGAGTCAGAGAGAGAGACAGAGACACAGATAGACAGAGAGAGACAGAGAGACAGACAGAGGGCAAGAAAAAGAATGTATCCTAGCATTCCTAAAATGTCCTCCAATTCTCTCTGCATGTATCCTAATCAGTATTTTGGCAGACAGTAATGGAGAAGCTTTGTAAAGATAGGCTTGAAATAGTAACAAGGCTCCAACATGTCTGACTACAGAGGCAAGTAGCATCAGCTAATTTTCTTTAAATTTACTTTTTCTTGTTATATACATGTTCTTTCATATTTTTCTATTTCTTTTTGTCCTACTGAAATGTTAATCAAATGAATACTATTTGGTAGGGTTGACTATTTTTTGAAAAACTATTTTAGAGTCTTACTTGCTGCCACAGTATAAACTCTTTGTTTTAGTACACAGCTTTGTAAAATTAAATTGATATTTTAAAATATAAGAAAAGTATTGTTTTAGTCAAATATAAAGATGGTGCAAACATTCTAGGCAAGAAATAAAAGTCAGATGCAGAATGTTATATACCTAATTGATGCTATCATGCAAAAATGTCTATAGGAAAATGACTTTGCATAAAGTCGAAACACTTCTGAGAACCTGAAAAAAATGGCACATACTTATCTACTTACACCTCAGTATTTCCTCAAAAATATTAGTGAATTACAAAAGAAAACAATCTATGTAATAGTCATGATTTTCGCATTCGTTGAAGGTGGAGATTAAAGTTAAATATAACTATAGCAGGGGAAGCATAAAGGGTGAAATTCAGCAACTTCTGAAGAATGCTCTTTCAACCTTTACTTTGCCTGAATCATATAACAGGTCTTATCAGTCAAATGAAGTTTTAAATGAACTGTAGAGAAGCAATGCTCGTGGAAGTGGTCTAAAGCAGATACAAAAATCATGAGCTCATTCTACACAAAATGTTGTAGTACAAGGAATTTTAGAGACAAACTACAGGCACTGGACCTAAGTCTGTACATTTTTAAGAAATAAAGTCTGCTAGAAACATACTCTCCAAGGGGAAAAGGAATGAAAGGGAACATAAGTGCAGCTGACCATTTAGTACTTCAAGATAAAAGTATGGAATCAGAAGCTCTAAAACCTTCTTTCAAACAGAAAACCATATAATGTGAAAAAAATCAAGACTATTTTGGGACTAGGCTAACAGAAGAAGACACTACTAACCTGAAAATATTGTACTATATGTCAAAGTGAAATCCAGTAGAAAAAAGAGAATTATAAATCAGTCCTCAGGGAGCTATTATAAAAATGTAACATGAGAAAACAAAGCAGTGAAAATGAAATCCGGCATGTAAAAACTAGAGATATTCCTGCCAGGAAAAGAAGCATGAAGGATGAACAAATTATATGGTAAGAACTAAACATACTGAACAAACATATGAAATCCCAATTTTAATAAGAAATTCATAACTTGAAAACACAATTGTTGGAGAAGGTAGGGGAAACAGCTCAATAGATTATGCATTTGTTAAAGTATGTGAATCTGAATATCAATTCCCAGGATGCATATAATACCAGTGTTGTTGCATTCTTCTATCATTCTAACATGCCTACAGCAAGATAGAAGGCAGTTACCAAGGATTTTTGGGATCTCACGGAACTGATACCTTAGCATATTTAGTGACAAATTTTAACAGATCTTTCTTTAGACTGCCAGACATAAAGACTTCTTATTAAGCTTGGTCTTAGCTTAGACTTGTTCCCAGTTAGTTTTTAAAACTTAAATTAACCTGTTTATATTGATCTACATTCTGTCACATGTCTCATTACCTCTCTCAGTACCATACATCTGATTTCCTCCACTTCTAGCTGGCTAATACCCCACCTCTGATTCTTCTGAGAGTTCTTATCTCTACCCAGAAGTTCTGCTTGTCCACACCTGACTAGCTATTGGCCATTCAGCTCTTCATTAAATCAATTAGAAGGCGCCTTAGGCAGACAATGAAGGATAGATGCACATCTTCACATAGTGTTGTTAAATATTGTGCAGTAGCAAAGAATAAACATTTTCACAAACAAGTTGGAAGGTTGTAACCAACAGATGAAGCTGTGCTCTTTCCTCCATAATGAATACAAAAAGTTTTACTTTTATCAAAAATTGAAGAAAGCTTAAATTCAATGGAATAAAATTCAGTTTCAGATGAAAATAAGGAAACAAATATAAGATACCTAAGAGAAAAGATTAAGCAGAAAGATTCCAAGAGCCAGAAAACCAGGAAGTCTGTTAAGAAACAAACAGTCTCTCCTAGAAACGGCTGCATAAACAAGACTGGAACTGTAGAAACATTAAATAGTATATTAATATAGAATGTGAATAATTTTTGGGTCTCACAACTAGAAAAAGAACTCCAAGAAACTAAGGACTGCAGAGAGGAGAATTAGCCTCTTCTAGAAAAAAACTCCATGGTTGGATGTCTAACGCAGAATGGTTATCCCTGAAACCAAATACACACAAACTATGAAAACAGACTCCAAAAGTTTTACTTATATATTTGTGTAATACATATATATATATATATATATATATATATATGTGTGTGTGTGTGTGTGTGTGTGTGTGTGTGTGTGTGTGTGTGTGTGTGTGTATGTGTGTGTGTGTGTGTGTGTGTGTATAAAATAATAAAAAGAAAAATATCAACTTGAGAGTGGGAAAGGTGGGGGTTGTAGGAGGAGAGAGAAGATGTAAAGTGATGCTATTATCCTTCTGTTATAACAGTTTTATCAAAACAAAAATATTAGAAACTTAATCAAAGAAAAGGCAAAGGATGTAGAAGCAGAATATACATGAGTAATCAAGGGAAAAGTTTCAACAAATAAATTGAAGCCAGGCAAGCAATGTGTGAACTTGTGTGTGTGTGTGTGTGTGTGTGTGTATGTGTGTGTGTGTGTTATGGAAACTTACTGTTTCTAGGCATTGCTAATGGATTAAGGGCAATTGGAAATATTAGTTCAGGAATGTTAACTTCAAAACATAATCTAATAAAGTTATTTAATTTTAAAATAAAATAAAATAATGATGCTTAAAGATAAAAGGGTTAGTTTAAAAAGACAAAAAAAATTTGGTGTTAGACTTCTTCAAAACCAATTATAAAATTTAAGAGAATTCAAGATATTATATGTAATACAGGAACCATTATAGTACTAAGATTATAGAAAATATAACAATAATATGTACAAATACATGAGAATTTAGAAAGTCTTGTACCTTAGAAACCTTTTCAGATGGCTACTATAGGAAAATCTTGACTCAGTGAAATTGTAATGTGTCAATTCAGCAGCTTCAACAGATATGAGTGTCTTCATAAGCCATATTAGATTTCAAAAGAGTCCATAGGCTTAATATCAATGTAGTCCTTTTGTTTCTGTAATTATAAAATCATTATGTATAGTGATAACTTAGGAGGCTGGAGAGATGTCTCAGTGTTTCAAGAGCATGTAAATTTAATTTTCTAGTACCCACTCCAGAGTGATTTACAGCTGCCTATAACTCTAGCTCCAGTGAGATGTGTTTTCCTCTTATGGACTCTAGCAGCAACTGAATAGAGATAACACATAAATAGACACACACACACACACACACACACACACACACACACACACACACACACATAGAAATAAAGGTAACTTAAAAATATTTGAACCTAAAAGAAAGAGAAGATAGCTTTAAGCTAATGTTGATGTTGCATGATTGCCCTCACTGCTACTCAGGAGACTGAGGCAGAAGAACCACAAATTTAAATGTAACTTATGTAGCTTATTGAAAGTCTATTTTAACTTAGAAGCAACAAGAGTGATGCTATAACAGTTCAATGGTAGAACACTTTCCTATAATGTGTGAATCTGAAAGTTCAAACCTTTAACACATATACTCATAAAAATAGTTTTAGGAAAATATAGTGTGTGGGGGAATCCTCTGTGATATTTTTGCAACTTTTCTGTAAATCTAAAATTATTTCAAACAAAAATTAAAAATATAGTTCAAAATTGGAAAAAAAATAATATGTATTATTATAAGTAAAAACTATGGAGAGATCACTAGCCATCGAAGGAAAGACATATTACCTGAAGGAACAATGTTCAAATGTATAGACATCTGAGAAAGTAAGAAACACAAATGCCTAATAACTAAACAGAAATATCCTCAACTGTACTACTGATTCGAAATATTTTCTATTACTTATAAAATAAAACCTCAATAATAATCAATATTAGTATAAAGGTTAATAGAATTTTTCCTATGTATTTCTTTGGTAAGAATGCACAAAATCTCATCCTTTTTTGTTGTAATTTCATTTAGCAAGGAATATTCTATGTTTAAAAGTGTAAAACTTGACCTAGCTGTATCATTTCTAAGAATTAAAATATTAGTTAATATACATTAGTTGTCTATGAGAAAAATAACTGTTTAGAACCCAAATTCTACTGATAAACAGATAAATATAGTGAAGATTTAAAAGTTGAAAAGACAATCAAAGAATGGAAACCTCTATTTTTGGAAAAAGAAAATTTTTATACTTACTACAAACAAGCTGAAATATTTTTGCACCTTAAAAATATTCTTGCAAAAGTCTCTATATGGAAGTAGGTGTAGATACTCATTTCTTAAAATTATGCTTGCAGAGAACAGGGTATAGAAAGAAGGATAGTTTAAAGTGTTAAAAGTATCCTACACAGTAGAGTGGAATTAAGGAGTCATGAATTTCAACTGTTTGCATTCTGTATTTTTGATACACTTGAATATGCAACAAAAATCTATATCACTTTCTAAAGAAGCTCAAAAATGTATGTATCTTATAGCACTGCATCCTTATCTTTGAGGATAAGTAGACACACCATTGATTTTACTGGATTGCTCTAATTACCTTCATGATGATCAAAATGTGTAGTTCTTTAGATGTGGCAATATCATAAGCATGAGAATATTATTATATGACATGCACTAATAATACATATTTCATAGACCAGAATAAAGTAAAATAAGATAATGCGGTAATTTGCAAACTATCTTGTTTTTAATTCATATTTTTCTCTCTTACTGGATTTTTTCTAGTCTCTTGTTTTTTACTATACCATGGATTGAAACACACAAAAAAATCTGGTGTCTCTTAAAAAGTTCCTTAGATTTTTTGTTACTCTTAAATTCTAAAAGGATATTGTACTCCAAGAAATATAGTGTAGTTTCAATAAAAAATAACTTTGGATTTATACAGTCTTTTTTGAAGACTAGTTCTTTGTAAACACTGAACGTTTTAAAGTTTGAATGATTAGCATTTATGAAATTTGGAAACATGAATAAAATTGTGTAAATACCCAATTACTAGCAAGTAACTCTAAAGCCTTTCGATATTCCACATTTCTGTTATTTATATTGAACATGCTTCATTATTCAGATTGCCACTCAGTTATTCATTTTTTTACCTAGTTATTCACTGATAGATTAAGTTTCTTTGCTGTCATAGATGTATGAGGATGAAAGAAATTGTTTCCAGGTAGTCACAAAGTATAAAAAGTGTCTCTTTCATATATACATACATACATATACCTACACACACACATATAATGGGTATTTTTGCATGTATTGGCAACATTGATTTTTTTATGTTTTAAACTGAAATAGAACTATATCACTTACACCCTTGGTTTCCCTTTTCTTCTGCCGTCCCCTACCAATTAACCTCCCTTAAATCCCAACATGTCTCCTCCAGTCTTAAGCTGATAGGCTATTTTTTCTTATCAATTTTTTACATACAAATATGTATGTTTGTGTGTGTGTGTGTGTGTGTGTGTGTGTGTGTGTGTGTGTGTGAAACCTACTGAGTCCATTTATATTGTTTGAATGTATTTTATTTTAGGACTGATAACTCAGTGTTGTTATACCAATGAGGAGGCTCATCCATGGGAGAGGCTATTTCTCCTTCTTCTAGCAATCAGTACTTGCTTATAGTTCTTTGTCAAGAGTTGAACCCAATGAAATTAACTCTCTCCCATGTTAGCATGTCTATTTGTATTATCAATTTCCAATCTTGTTTATGTCATCAAACTAAAGTTTTCTACTCAGTGACAATCTAAACATTTAAATTGCAATGATATTAATAAAACATATGCGTATTTCAGATGTTTAAAATGCTTTTTCAAAACAAAAATGAAAAACACAAGGTTTTCTTTATATCAAGGCTTAATTGTATCTACGAGTATCTGATTCTTATTTTTCCCTAGTAAATATACCAATCTTATGTACACTATTCTTAAGCATTCTAATAAATAATAAAAATGTGAACATCACTTGTAACAGTTATTTTAGTTTCTGCTCAAAGCAAAACAAGATACTTTATATCCTCTGCTTTACCCATTTTGAAATAGTTCTTATGTTTGAATAATTTAAGTAGGTCATCAACTAGTCCAAACAGTTGATAAATGAAAATACAGCTAGTTGCCACAATGAATATAATTTTCCTATTTTCTTGTAAATTTCTTATTAATTATTTGGAGACCTGTACAATTTTATCATGCATACTCTATATTTTCTAGAAGACTTCGTTTAAGTTGGGTAGCTGTAAGAATACCTACATCAGTGTTGCTCTAATATCAGGCTTCAGAGCCAAGAAAAAACAAGAGTCATCCATTTCAGACATGGTACCATTAACAATTTCATCTTGGAGCCCCCATCAGTCCTAGTACAGTGAGTCAGAGATCTGGATAGAAAATGGATTTCCTATAAACATGACTGAATGGAGCCTTTGGGGCACATCTAGTATCAGTTAAAATCATATTCAGAGGTTATACAAATTTTTAATGTACAACAAACCCAACTTTGGTGTGGTGTGAATGAAGAACAAAACACTTCCTTGAGACTGTTTAGTTCCACAACACATATGTGTAACCCACATTAACATTAGTTTACTTGGGCAAGAGACTGTCTCTAGCATCCATCCCCAAACCTTTGGAATAATAGCTCTCCATAGATGAATGCTCAAATATCTTGCTCTAGAGCTATCCCTGAGACCAGAAAAGATCTGTGCCCTAATTGAAAAGACTCCTATTCTTTTCAAGTATCAGTGCCAGCAGCAAAATATATTGTAGTGTGTCCTTGACACCTTTCTAGACCTTGAAACTCTAGATTCAGGTGTGAACAAGCACACTAAAATTTTAAATGGGAGCTAAAATTCAGACATGGTGCTAGAAAAGGAGTTGAGACTCCTACATCAGGGTCAGCAGTCAGCAGGAAGAGAATGCCACACTGGATGTGGCTTGAACATCTGAGACTAC
Organism: Peromyscus eremicus; assembly: GCF_949786415.1. NCBI lineage: Eukaryota > Metazoa > Chordata > Mammalia > Rodentia > Cricetidae > Peromyscus > Peromyscus eremicus. Next base: position 71,581,519 of record NC_081439.1, read on the forward strand.
AAAGCCCACCCCCAGTGACCTACTTCCTCTAATAATGCCACACCTACTCCAACAAAGCTGCACCTTCCAATAGTGCCAGTCTCTATGAACTTATGGGGCCATTTTCACTATCACAATGTACTTGGTCTTCCCTGCGATGAAGAAAGAAGTACAAAACTTAGTGTGCTTTTTTGGATTTAGGAGGCAGTGCATTCTTTACTTTGATATATTACTCTAGCCCATATACTCAGTGACTTGAAAAGCTACTATTTTTAACTATGGCCTAGACTAAGAAAAAATTTTGTAACTTATCCAGGCTTCCATGAAGACTTCTGTACTACTTGGATTATATAATCTGTCAAATTTTATGGCACTTGATAGTCACTGGAAGATAGGAATGCTCTTTACTGACTTTGACAGGCTGCCACAGGTGAATCACAGTATAAGCTTCCAGAATTAGAAGAAAAGTACAACAATCTTCTGTGCATAACTACTTTCCCACTTGGAGACAGCCCTTGGCCTTCTGTTTAGCCTTAGTGGACTATACACTTGACAATGAGCTACCAAGTTACTATGTGATTATTTGAGATTCTCTTTATGAGCTGAGTGCTATCAGACTGAACAACTCACAACATTGGACTGCACAGCAGAAATACATTACTAAGAGAAAATGGGAAATACATGGTCAAGCCCGAGGATGATCTGAATGCATAATAAAGTACAGGACTAGTAGCTCAAATGCCCAAACTTCTTACTTCAAGATTCATTGTCTTCTCTCCCTAGGGCACATCCTAATGATTGAGCAAGAGAAAACTTATTTTGTTTCTAGACAGTTCTACATGCCATGAAGACACCACCTGCAAGTGGCTGATGAATTTAAACCCATTTCGGAGACATCCTTGAAGGAGAATGGCAAAGGGAAATATTCACAGTAGGCAGAACTTTGGATAAAGTACATGTCCATACGTTATTCTAGCAAGGAAAAAATGGTCACATGTGTAATTACACACTAACACATAGGCTAAAGTCATTGTATAGCTTGTAAAGTTGGTGATAAAGGGACTTCGGAGAAATGCCCAAAGGATGTGAAAATATTTGTGTCCCATTAATGGCTACCAAAAGTGATTTCAGCTGAAAAACACTTCAATTATGAAATAGGTAGTTTGATATATGTTCTAGAAACCCTAATGAAGGCTTAGATCACCCCTCCAGATAAAGATCCAAGACAATGAGGTTCTTACTCATCATCAAAGTAATATTATATGGGCAGTAGGAGAATACAGTTATAAACACTAACTGTGGTCATGTGACTAGTTATAGAAACAAAGTTTGTAACTGTCATGAATGTTCCTTATTTTCAAAAACTATAATTGTCTTTATATGTAAATTTATTTATATGTATAGTATATATTCTGTTTAATTTTATGTTCCTTAATCATATAATATAAATGGTTGTTTTCAGTGTTTGACTGTTGTTAAATAAGTGCTATCATGTTTAGCTCAAGGAATATTATAAAGAAGCATTTCTCAAGAGTCTTTGCTGTCTATTCTTTGGAAAATTATCACATTTTTAGTTATACATGGAGCAGCTACATCAGGCTAGGAGGAATTATGATCCTGTTAGTGTCTTTATTTGGCAATTAACCATGACACATTATGTAATTTGGTGTGAACTCAATAAGGTATATATTTATAATAATAGATCATGATTACCAGTCTGACAGCATTTGGAATCACATGAGAGAAACAACTCTAGGTACATCTGTGAGGGTACTTCCAAAGAGCATTGATGCAAAGAGGGAGATGTTCTTTCAAAATGAGTGAGTCTTCCTACCAGGTAGCACAATTATAAAGCAATCCAAAGAAAAGAAGAGTGTGCCTGTCTGACTTTTCTGTTTACCTCAGAGCCAGTGTATCTTACACACCTGGTACAATCCTCCACTGACATCAGAATCTAGCCTTATTGTTGTTCGATGTTCTGTATGTCAAATGTGTTGCTCTGATTGGTTAGTAAATAAAACACTGATTGGCCAGTAGCCAGGCAGGAAGTATAGGCGGGACAAGCAGAGAGGAAAATTCTGGGAAGTGGAAGGCTGAGGGAGAAGAAGACTGCAGCCGCTGCCAGGACAATGAAGATATAAAGTACCAGTAAGCCAGAAGCTAAATGGCAAAGTATAGATTAATAGAAATGGCCTGAATATAAGGCGAAGAGCTAGACAATGATAGGCCTGAGCTAATGGCCAAGCAGTTTTAATAATATAAGCATTTGCGTGTTTATTTTATAAGTGAGCTGTCGGACTGCCAGGGTTTGGCAGGACCCGGAGAGAAAACTCTCCATCTACACCTTATCAGCCTTGTAACAAGGAAGGCATATTAACCATTCTCCAGTGATCTTCACATTATCATCAATGTATTTTGAGTGCTAAAGCATTCATTCAGTTTGATAGAATGAGAAGCTAACAGTTTTTTGGCTTGCCTTCATTAAGATGGCAATCATTGGACTACCTATCCCTTATCATGTAAGCATATCTAGGTAGTCCATATATAACATGTTTGTGATTGTAAATCACTGTGTCACATAGGAGTCTGATGTGATTGAGCAAAGCTGAGCAGTCATTGACACCTGGTTGGTAATTGATCAGGTGCATCAACCTCATTTGGTCCCAGAGCCTTGTAGAAGAAGAATACTATTTCTGGATGCTATCTTGTTTTTGTTTTCTTTCCTCTATAACAATGAAAATTGTATTTGAGACAAACCTGGGCCTAGATTTACAATTAATAGTAAAACAGGTAATAGAGTTCTAGAAAATCTATAAATGAGTATTTTCAATTGTGTGTAAGGAGAATCAGAGAAAATAAACAATATGTTTATAATTTCTGGAAGGAGACACAAACAAATAAACTTGAATAGGAGGAATTAAATAAAACATTTCATCTTTCAATAACAAAATGGTGTTACATGCCAAGTAACAAGGTCTTTCAATAAAGCCATTTTATCACTTTATGATAAAACAAGAGGTCAGAAACTAATAATAAAATAATTAACACAGGCAAGACCTTTGACAAAGAAATTAAAATAGGTATTTTAACAAAACTCAATGAACTTCCATAAAACAAAAAGAAATTATCCAATATTCTAACACAGATGTAATAAAGATATATATGTAATTAAAAACCCATAGAAATTCTTGAATTGGCCAGGTGGCGGAGGCGCACACCTTTAATCCCAGTACTGGAGAGGCAGAGGC